>NW_023187491.1:0-633 GCF_002007445.2 Ailuropoda melanoleuca | reverse complement strand
AAAGACAGTGCTTGAAGGTGAAAAATGTATCACTGTCTAATAATTTTCACCAAATGCATTTTTATGAAATATAGACTATTCTATAGTCTAATAGTAAATGCCTATAGTCTAAATTATCACATGGTTTCACTCATTTGTGGAACATAAGGACTAGCAGGGAGATCGGCAGGAGAAGGAAGGGAAAAATAAGGGGGGTAAACAGAAGGAGGAATGGACCACGAGAGACTATGGACTCTGGGAAACAAACTGAGGGTTTCAGAGGGGAGGCGGGTGGGGGATGGGGACAAGCCGGTGATGGGTATTAAGGGGGACATATATTGCATGGAGTACTGGGTGTTATACCAGTACATTGAAAACAATGAATCATGGAACACTACATCTAAAACTAATGATGTATGGTGACTGACATAACATAATAAAAAATTAAAAAAAAATAAATGCCTATAATCTAATGGTTAAAATGCCCTTCAGATTGGAGAGATAAACAACACGTATAGCAGGAAGAGCCCTAAAGGCTAGGCAAAGGGTCTTCACATTCTTGTGAAAACACTGGAGAGTCAGGAAGTCATTTATTTATTTATTTTTTTAATAGTAGTGAGACACTGGAGTCAAAGAATTCATTGATTCATTAAC
>NW_023187490.1:0-1122 GCF_002007445.2 Ailuropoda melanoleuca | reverse complement strand
AAAAAAAAACAAAAAGACATATAGATAATAATACGTTAATAGTAAGGGACCTCAACACTCAACTATCAGAAATAGAGCACCCATGTAGAAAATCGACAAGAAACAAGGGCTTTGAATTCCATACTCGACGAGTTGGACCTCATAGATATGTATAGAACACTACACCCCAGACCCAAAGAATACTCATTCTATTCTAATGCCCATGGAACATTCTCAAGAATAGACCATGTTCTGGGTCACAAAACAGGTCTCAACCGATACCAAAAGACTGAAATTATTCCCTGCATATTCTCAGACCACAACGCTCTAAATTGGAACTCAACCACAAGGAAAAATTTGGAAGAAACTCAAACACTTGGAGACTAAGAGCCATCATGCTCAGGAATGATTCGATAAACCAGGAAATCAAAAATCAATTTAAACAATTTGTGGAGACCAACGAGAATGATAACACAGCGGTCCAAAACCTATGGGATTCTGCAGAGGCAGTCCTAAGTGGAAAATACATAGCCATCCAAGCCTCACTCAAAAGAATAGAAAAATCTAAAATGCAGTTTTTATATTCTCACCTCAAGAAGCTGGAACAGCAACAGAGGAACAGGCCTAATCCATGCACGAGGAAGCAGTTGATAAAGATTAGAGCAGAAATCAATGGATTAGAAACCAGGAGCACAGTAGAGCAGATCAACAGAACTAGAAGCTGGTTCTTTAAAAGAGTAAATAAAATTGACAAACCACTGGCAAGACTTATCCAAAAGAATAGAGAAAGGACCCAAATTAATAAAATTATGAATGAAAAAGGAGAGGTCACAACCAACACCAATGAAATTGGAAGGATTATTAGAAACTTTTATCAANATTATTAGAAACTTTTATCAACAGCTTTATGCCAATAAATTAAGCAATCTGGAAGAGATGGAGGACTTCCTGGAAACCTATAAACTACCAACACTGAACAGGAAGAAATTGATTTTTTAAACAGGCCAATTAATTATGAAGAGATTGAATCAGTGATTAAAAAAAAAAAAAAAACCCTTCCAAAAAACAAAAATCCAGGCCTGGATGGTTTTCCTGGGGAATTCTACCAAACATTCAAAGAAGAAATAATACCTATTCTCCTAA
>NW_023187489.1:0-564 GCF_002007445.2 Ailuropoda melanoleuca | reverse complement strand
GAAGAGAGACATTTTGACTTCTTCTTTGCCGATTTGGATACCTTTGATCCCTTTTTGTCGTCTGATTGCAGAAGAAGGCCACATCCCTAAGATCTCTATAAAACCAGGGTGCACGGCCTGGGTCCCAGTCAATAATTTGGGCTCTGGACAACCCCGCAATCTCTCCTCATCAGAATGACGAGAAGGAGAAGTCCCCCCCAGCAAAGAAAAGATAATGAGTCTGTGGCCTCTGCCACAGAATTGGCCTCGGCCACAGAATTAATACATATGGATGTATCCCAATTATCAGAAATGGAATTCAGAGCAACAATGGTCAAGATGATGAGTAAACTTGAAAAAAGCATCAGAGAAAGCGTTGCTGAGAATATAGAATCCCTAAGGGCAGAAATGAGNACAGAAATTAAAAATTCTATGAGCCAAATGCAGTCCAAACTAGAGGCTCTGACGGCCAGGGTCACCGAGGCAGAGGAACGCATTAGCGAATTGGAGGGTAGGTTAGTAGAAGACAAAACGAAAATAGAAGCTGGTCTTAAAAAAATCCACACCCACGAATGTAGATTACAG
>NW_023187488.1:0-1076 GCF_002007445.2 Ailuropoda melanoleuca | reverse complement strand
ACAGAGGTCAGAGTCCTTCCTGAGGCCTTCCTGAGGGATCCTGAGTTGGACATGCCCCTTTCTGGGCCTTGGGTCTTCATCTATAATACAAAGGAGTGCACTTGCCAGGAGGGTCTGAGGGGAATGGGCTGGGGAGAGGGGGCAGGGGCATCCATTTGTTAGAGCTGCCCCTGTAAACTGGACAGATTTTTCTGGTAGTTGATAGGTCCAGAGCTGAAAAGATCGTCTACCCTTTACTCCAAATCTGAGACATCATCTTTCAGAAATAACNATCATCTTTCAGAAATAATGCAAGAGGAAAGGTATGGCTCTAGAAAAGACTGATAATCACCCTTTCGTTATAACCCAGAGCTTGCCCCCTAACTTGCAGCTTACATTTTTGTCCATAGATAATGATGTGGTCCTTGTGGCGGCCCTGGGAAACCCACTCGCCTCCTCCAAGCTCCCCCAGGCCCATTTGTCCTCCTCTGCCTAAGTGATCTCAGGGTGTTATTACCCTCTGTGCTCCTGTCCCTCCCCCACGCCCGCCCCTCCAAGAAATCTGAGCACTGAGCATCCAGGGTCGCTTTCTTTCTCTCCGTATCCTTAGGGCCCAGCAGCTCACCTGGACCAGAGAAAGCACTCAGAGGGCGAGCTGAAGGTATTAAAGTAGACCAAATGCTACAGACGAACATCCTTCCCCTGAGGCCCTGACTCCACACCAGGAAGCCGATCAGTGATCAACGGCAAGTCAGGGACACCAGAGCTTGCGCACCATAGGCCTGGGCACTGGCCTCCAGGACAGGGAAGCCGGGCAGACCTTGATGAAGGAAGAACCAGCACAGAGGCCACCTTTTTTGGTTCACCCTCTGCTGGCCTCCCAGTTTCTTCGGCTAAGCAACGCCCAGGATTCCGGGCATGTCTGCCTCTGGCCTTCTAAAAATACTCCGGCTGCCCAACGCCTCCCAGATGTCTGAGAGCTGAGTCTGTGATTTCTCTGCTGGTAGTGGGTCGAGCAGCTCAAGCCACTTCCTTTGCTCCCACCACCCAGCCTACCTCCCAAGGCAGGCGCGGGGAGAGGCCTGACTGCCTGAACG
>NW_023187487.1:447-719 GCF_002007445.2 Ailuropoda melanoleuca | reverse complement strand
ACAGAATAGAGAACCCAGAAATGGACCCTCGGCTCTTTGGGCAACTGATCTTTGACAAAGCAGGAAAAAACTTCCAGTGGAAAAAAGACAGTCTCTTCAATAAATGGTACTGGGAAAATTAGACAGCTCCATGCAAAAGAATGAAACTTGACCACTCTCTCACACCATACACAAACATAAACTCCAAATGGTTGAAAGACCTCGATGTGAGACAGGAATCCATCAAAATCCTAGAGAACATAGGCTGCAACCTCGTTGACATTGGCCACAGC
>NW_023187487.1:0-247 GCF_002007445.2 Ailuropoda melanoleuca | reverse complement strand
GGAGCCTGATGTGGGGCTCGATCCCAGAATGCCGGGATCACGCCCTGAGCCGAAGGCAGACGCTTAACCGCTGTGCCACCCAGGCGCCCCAAGATAAAACCTTCTGCACAGCCAAGGAAACAGTCCAAAAAACTAAGAAGCAGCCCACAGAATGGGAGAAGATATTTGCAAATGCCACTACAAATAAAAGACTGGTATCCAAGATCTACAAAGAACTTCTCAAACTCAATACACGTGAAACAAATAA
>NW_023187486.1:0-1173 GCF_002007445.2 Ailuropoda melanoleuca | reverse complement strand
TATCCAGTGGCTCTAATACCATGCTAGGCATTGCGTGGGGATTGAATAAACTGACTCATTCTTTATGGCTAAAATCCCTATGAAAGTGTCATAAGAAAAGTTACACGAACGCCCAGATGAAAAAATTTGTTTTTACCCAGATTCCACATTTTATGGGCATCAGAAAAAAATATGCCTGAGGTTACCAAAAACAATTNAAAAATATGCCTGAGGTTACCAAAAACAATTAAGCAGCTCATGGCCTCCAGTTTCACCAAAATCTCTCACCAGAAGATTAACACCTGGGGATACACTCCATCCGTCCCAGGGCAGCATCACATCATTGTGCTCGGAATGTGCAAATAAAACCTGGGCTCTGCCCACTGGACCACACACAGATCAGGCCTCTATACTCTCTTCTAATGAGAGACTTTAATTATATTAACCTCTTGTTAGAGAGTTGCAGTTACCTCCCAACCTGAAAGGAGTCCATCAGAAGCTGACCAATCGAGGCTGTAGGCAACTCCAGAAAAACTGAGAGCCCCTGCCTCTCCCTGGCAATAGCTACACAGATTCTCTTGGCAACCTTCTAACCAGCATAACACACCATGCTGCCCACCTGTAGTCTTCTAATTGATCAGTACCAAGAGATAAACAATCCTGATGTTCTCTTTGTCATTATTATTATACACACCACTCACTTCTTCCTCTTCTCTGAACAAACTATCTCCTTTATTCTCCAAATGTTCTACTAGGTCTTCTTCACATTTATGCCATGATGAAAACTCCATTATTCCCACAGTCTTTANTTCCCACAGTCTTTAACAAGTGTTTGTTCACCACCATGCCGGAAGTGATCCCAGTTCCTCCACAGCCTCAGAACAGAAAGTTCTGCAGCTCACTAAATTCAGGATTATGAAGTGAGATTAGCATCAGCATCTCTTTTTTTTCCCTAGCACTATCTCTTGCCCTTACCCCTCCACTTTCTTATATTAAAAAGAGACATCCTGGGGGCTCCTGGGTGGTGCAGTCGTTAAGCATCTGCCTTCGGCTCAGGGCATGATCCCAGTGTTCTGGGATCGAGCCCCACATCAGGTTCCTCTGCTAGGAGCCTGCTTCTTCTTCTCCCACTTCCCCTGCTTGTGTTCCCTCTCTGCTGGCTGTCCCTGTCAAATAAATAAATAAAATCTTTAA
>NW_023187485.1:0-1079 GCF_002007445.2 Ailuropoda melanoleuca | reverse complement strand
TAGGAGAAGAAAGGGATAAAGAAAGGGGGGTAATCAGAAGGGGGAATGAAGCATGAGAGACTATCGACTCTTAAAAACAAACTGAGGGCTTCAGAAGGGAGGGCATGGGGGAATGGGCTAAGCTCGTGTTGCGTAGTAAGGAGGGCACGTATTGCATGGTGCACTGGGTGTCATATGCAACTAACGTATCATGGAACTTTACATCAAAAACCAGGGGTGTACTGTATGATGACTAGCATAATATAATAAATAATATTATAATAAAAAGTTCATGAGCATGGATTATCTTTTCATTTCTTTGTTTCATGCTTAATTACATTCATAAATGTTTTATGGTTTTCAGAATACAGAACTTTCATTTCCTTATTTCTAGGTATGTTATTATTTTTGTACAATTGTAAATGAAATTAATTTCTTAATTTCTCTTTCTGTTGCTTCATTATTACTGTATAGAAATGCAACACTTTTTTGTGCATTGAGTTTGTGTACTGCGATTTTACTGAATCAATTTATCGGTTTTGGTAATGTTTCTTTGAGGCTCTTGTGTTTTCTGTATATAGTATAATGTCTTCCGCAAATAGTAAAAATTTTACTTCTTCCTTACCAATTCAGATGGCTTTTATTTCTTTTTGTTGTCTAATTTCTGTTGCTGGGACTTCCATTACTATGTTGAATAAAAGTGGTGAAAATGAACTTTCTTGTCATATTCCTGACTCAAAGGAAAAGCTCTCAATTTTTCCCAGTTGAGTGTAATATTACTGTAATGTTTTCATTGATGGGCCTTATCACGTTGCTGTATATTCCCTCTAAACCTACTTTGTGGAAGGCTTTTATTATGAAAGTTGTTGTACTTTGTCAAATGTTCTTTCCATGTCTATTAAAACAATCTTATGGTTTTTATCCTTTCTCTTATTGATGTAATGTATCATGTTGATTGATTTGCAAATATTGAACCACCCTTGCATCCCAGGAAAAAATCCTACATGAATGAATTTTTATAATGTATTATTGGATTTTAATGTATTGTTTGCTAGTATTTTATTGAGGATTTTTGCCTCTGTTTTTATTTGAGATGTTGC
>NW_023187484.1:0-547 GCF_002007445.2 Ailuropoda melanoleuca | reverse complement strand
TACAGTCAGGACTGTTTGCAGCCCCACATTCAGGACATTTGCTATTCTGATTGTAGAAACTGGAGTCAGGTACACACGCCGGGGCTTCTNACGCCGGGGCTTCTGAATATATTTACAAGGAAATCAGCATAATGCACAGCTAATATTCAGAATGTGATTAATCCAAAAGCCCCACTCCATATTCCAATTACATCCACTGCTCCCCGACATGGGCTGGGTTTTGTTTAAATGCATATGGAGTTAATTGGAGCGCCAGATTTATGGAGGCTGCCGAAAGTCGGGCGCTCTCACAGTAATAAGTTATATTCCTATTATGTGGTGGGCAATAAAAAATCTGATATTTATTCTGCTGGATTTTGAGAAACTCTTGGAAAGATCCTAGGTTGCTGGAACACAGGGACATATTTCACAAATTGACTGTTTAGAGGGGCTCGAGCTGCCATCATGTCCAGTATCCAAATACCAGAGAAGGCCATCCAGCATCCCCAACCAACACGGCTGGTAGGACCTCACTACCCTAACCTAGAGCTTGGCTCTGTCCTCCCAG
>NW_023187483.1:0-806 GCF_002007445.2 Ailuropoda melanoleuca | reverse complement strand
GCTAAGGGGGCCAGCATGACCCTATGGTAATGGGAAACTCTCCACTCCTAGTGAGGATGCTGTGAGGGTATCGCTAGTCCCCAGTGAAGTCATACAATGCAGCCAGTGATGAGACATCAANATTAAACATACATATATCCTATGGAAGTGAAGGGAAAAGTAAACAACGGGGTCAAAAAGAGGAATGGGAGTTCCGAGCAGCAGGCTGGAGTAGTCGGGGCTCAGGGGTGTCTCGTGGAGGCAGTGACCAGGAGACTGGTCGCTGGTTACCGTGGTGCGGCACCAGGGTAGGCGCTCTGAGNGGGGGTGTCTCGTGGAGGAAGTGACCAGGAGACTTGTCACTGGTTACCACAGTGCAGCATCAGGGTATGCGCCCTGCCTGACCCGCGACCCCAGGGGCCTTGGGGGCGTTCTAGCTCCAGACGATCTCCAGACTGCAAATCGGCCTGAGCTTAGCCTCTGTGGTCTGGGTCCTTTGCCCCTGGGGGTGTCTCTTTCTCTGCTGCTTGTTTTGTTTTCCTCCGAGCTGCACTATTTTGTGTGGTACTTTTAATTGACACAAATTCTTTCTGAAAATAAGTGGAATCGAAGTCACACTTGTTTCCTAAGTGGATCTGAAANAGTAATAACAGCCTTTTCCCGGGCCCCCTGGGCCTTCATGTGCTTGCCCCAAGACCAACTCCTCGAATTTAAGAAACATATTATACCTTTAACATTTTCAAAGAATTAGTTTGGTTTTTTAAAACCTCAACAATGTCACACTTGTAATCATCCATTAAATAATCTGTAAACCCTGAATGAGCAAG
>NW_023187482.1:0-1364 GCF_002007445.2 Ailuropoda melanoleuca | reverse complement strand
GAAATTGTACTTTGAATTTTGATTTTTTTCCTGGGCTAGCTATATGCTATATGATATCCTCTTGTGCTGGACAACTCCCATGCAGCTATGTGAACACAAGTATAAGCAACCGACACACTTACAACCATTCTGCATGCTTACACACATTCTGTTTTTCACTTTCAGTACAGTATTTAATAAACTGCATGAGATATTCAACACATTCTTACAAAATAGCCTTTGTATTAGATAATTTTGCCCAACTGTCAGCTAATATAAGTGTTCCGGTCACATTTAAGGTAGACTAGGCTAAGCTGTGATGTTTGATAGGTCAGGTGTATTAAATACATTTTCAACTTGGATATTTTCAATTTATGATGGGTTTATTGGGATGGGACCCCATCATAAGCCAAGGAAGATCTCTGTGTGTGTGTGTGTGTGTGTGTGTGTGTGCATGTATATTCTTTCCCCATTCATCTGTGGACGGACAGATTGTTTCCATATTTTAGCTATTATGAATGCTGCTGCTATAAACAAGGGAGGGCAGATATCTTTTCAATGTCCTGTTTTCATTTCCTTTGGATATATTCCCAGAAGTGGGATTGTTGGATTATATAGTAATTTTATTTTAATTTTTTGAGGAATCTCTATACTGTTTTCTGTAGTGGCTGAATCAATTTTCATTCCCGCCAACAGTACTAAGGATTTCCTTTTCTCCACGTCCTTGCCAACACTTGCTATCTCTTCTCTTCATAATGACAACCGTTCTAAAGGTTATGAAGTAATACCTCACTGGGGTTTTGATTTGTGTTTCTCTGATGACTAGTGGTAGTAAGCATTTTTTCATGTATCTGTTGGCTATTTGAATATCTTCTTTTGGAGTAATGTCTGTTTAGTTTCTCTACTCATTTTCAAATCCTTGTAGAAACATGGAAATATTAGTTGTCTCTTGACACTTCTTTCCCAAATGCCCTTGTTTCAGCCAATGGAATCATTACTCCAATTGCCCAGCCTCGATCTTTCTTTTTCACACATGAAATTCATTGGTTATCAAATTCTGTCAGCTCTTCTTTCAAAGCAGATCCAGATTTCGACTACTTCTCACCATCTTCTCTGCTAACCCTTTGGTTCAACTTATCATTCACCTTACCTGGATTAGTGTAAATAGCTTCTTAAATGATCTCACTGCTCCTCACCCACCAAAAAAGTCTCTTCAAGTGGCAGTCCAAATAATCCTTTAATATGCCAATATTTTCCATTCCTCTGCCTTTAGGAGTTTGTCTTATCCAGAGGAAGTTCTTAATTTCCTTCTCCAGGCATCTATATGGTTGTATGTGGCCTTGAACTCCATGACTTTTCTGACCTCTCCTGCTGCTCTTCTCCTT
>NW_023187481.1:2489-2712 GCF_002007445.2 Ailuropoda melanoleuca | reverse complement strand
GGATTTTCGAGGACTCAGCGCCCTTCTTCCTGGTAATCAAGCAGAGCCTCCAGGAAAACACCTCCAGGTAATATCAGCCTTTTCACTTGGGACCCTTATTGCACATTGCTTGTATGGGCCTGGGAAGTATCCTATCATACCTGGTGTGGCAATTGAACGAAAAGGCCAAAGGCATGTCCGTCAGAAACAACACCGTGCAGAGCCAGTCTTAGCACTATCGTCA
>NW_023187481.1:2144-2452 GCF_002007445.2 Ailuropoda melanoleuca | reverse complement strand
GTTCCATGAGGGAAAGTGGTCGCGGAAGCCTGACGAGCGTGCCAACAAGTGGTCTCTGAGACACCACACACTTCAGGGAAATATCAAGAAACATGATCTCTCATGAGTAAGGGAGCATGAGTGAAAAAGTTCAGGATTTCTGAGGACTCAGCGCCCTTTTTCTTGGTAATCAAGCAGAGCGTCCAGGAAAACACCTCCAGCTAACATCAGCCTTTTCCCTGGTGACCCTGATTCCACATTGCTTGTATGGGCCTAGGAAGTATCATATCAAACCTGCTGTGGCAATGGAACGAAAAGGCCAAAGGCAC
>NW_023187481.1:932-1822 GCF_002007445.2 Ailuropoda melanoleuca | reverse complement strand
TTGTATGGGCCTGTGAACTATCCTATCAAACCTGCTGTGGCAATGGAACGAAAAGGCCAAAGGCAACTCCGTGAAAAAAAACAAGTTGCAGAGCCAGTCTTAGCACTATCATCAGCCTTCGTGAATAGGGATCCATGAGGGAAAGTGGTCGCAGAAGCCTGACGAGCGTACCAAATAGTGGTCTCTGAGACACCACACAAATCAGGGAAATAACAACGAACATGATCTCTCCTGAGTAAGGGAGCATGAATGAAAAAGTTCAGGATTTTCGAGGACTCAGCGCCCTTCTTCTCAGTAATCAAGCAGAGCGTCCAGGAAAACACCTCCAGCTAACATCAGCCTTTTCCCTGGGGACCCTGATTCCACATTGGTTGTATGGGCCTGGGAAGTATCCTATCAAACCTGCTCTGTCAAAGGAACGAAAAGGTCAAAGGCAAGTCCGTCAGAAACAACACCGTGCAGAGCCAGTCTTAGCACTATCATCAGCCTTTGTGAATAGAGTTCCATGAGGGAAAGTGGTCGCGGAAGCCTGACGAGCGTGCCAACTAGTGGTCTCTGAGACACCACACAATTCAGGGAAATATCAACGAACATGATCTCTCATTAGTAAGGGAGAATGAATGAAAAAGTACAGGATTTTCGAGGACTCAGCGCCCTTCTTCCAGGTAATCAAGCAGAGCGTCCAGGAAAACACCTCCAGCTAACATCAGCCTTTTCCCTGGGGACCCTGATTCCACATTGTCGTATGGGCCTGGGAAGGAATCGGAACTTAGAACTAAGAAAAAAAGTGTGAGGAGAAAGCCTTGGAAGTCAGGTTGGCCTTATGGAAGGTGGAACAGGAATCAAGGTGCTTTGGTACCGTGAGTGAAACACGACGAACACAGCACTGA
>NW_023187481.1:665-862 GCF_002007445.2 Ailuropoda melanoleuca | reverse complement strand
TGAGACACCACACAATTCAGGGAAATATCAACGAACATGATCTCTCATGAGTAAGGGAGCATGAATGAAAAAGTTCAGGATTTTTGAGGACTCAGCACCCTTCCTCTTGGTAATCAAGCAGAGCGTCCAAAAAAACACCTCCAGCGAACAGCAGCCTTTTCACTGGGGACCCCGATTCCACATTGGGTGTAGGGGCC
>NW_023187481.1:0-520 GCF_002007445.2 Ailuropoda melanoleuca | reverse complement strand
CGGAAGCCTGACGAGCGTGCCCACTAGCGGTCTCTGAGACACCACACAGTTCAGGGAAATATCAACGAACATGATCTCTCATGAGTAAGGGAGCATGAATGAAAAAGGTCAAGATTTTCGAGGACTCAGCATCCTTCTTCTTGGTAATCAAGCAGAGCGTCCAGGAAAACACCTCCAGCTAACATCAAACTTTTCACTGGGGATCCTGATTCCAGATTGGTTGTATGGGCCTGCGAAGTATCCTATCAAACCTGCTCTGGCAAAGGAACGGAAAGGCCATAGGCAAGTCCGTCAGAAACAAAAACGTGCGGAGACGGCCTTAGCACTATCATCAGCCTTCGTNGCCTTAGCACTATCATCAGCCTTCGTGACTAGGGATCCATGAGGGAAAGTGGTTGCGGAAGCCTGACGAGCCTGCCCACTAGCGGTCTCTGAGACATGACACAGTAAAGGGAAATATCAACGAACATGATCTCTCATGAGTAAGGGAGCATGAATGAAAAAGTTCAGGATTTTCGAG
>NW_023187480.1:0-769 GCF_002007445.2 Ailuropoda melanoleuca | reverse complement strand
GCTGCATTCTTCTTCCCACCAGCTTTGCTCTCCTGGAAGCCCCAGCTCCAAGGAAGGGCTTTGACAGGTGCGGATGGATGGACAGCACCCGTCACTGCTCTCAGAGTGACACTGATAGATCCTGGGGAAAAGCAGCTTTGCTATCCAAGCCGGTGGCTCCTAATATTGGGTAAAGGAGTACAAAGCAATGCAGTTGTGTGAGAAACATGTTTTTTAAATAAGCAGTGTTTGCCAATTCTCTTTCTGCCAGAAATCAGCCTCTTAACTTTGGGAATACTAATGCCGCTTGCCCCAGACTGGTCTCCCATTGTCCTCCTCACACATTTAATAGGAAAGGAGTCCATGGTATCTGAGCAGCTTCCCCCGGCCACCAGCTCACCACCCCCAGCAGCGAAGGCCTTCCAGCGCGGCAGCCACTGCGGGATGAGCCTGGTAGCGCGCTCAGATCGCTGTGGCTCCGCCGAGGGCATCCTGGCTCTGCATGCAGCCCAGCCCCAACTTAGGATTTCTTTTCCCCGGATCACTGAGGGGTTGCCTTCCTGGCTACCTCCCTCTCTCTGCAGGGACCCTAGAGGTCCCCAGGAGCAGGCAGGGTCCTTTCAGCAGCCTCAGGTCAGGGGCAGTGCTAGTGGGGCAGCCTGGGGTCAGGATGATCCAGGCAGGGACAGGGGGCAGGGGGCCAGCATATTGTTCCCAGTGCGGGCCTTTCCCAGGTCCGATCTATCTTCATTCCTGTAATTAGGTTCTCCCGCCTCGCAGAGGGCATGTT
>NW_023187479.1:0-1274 GCF_002007445.2 Ailuropoda melanoleuca | reverse complement strand
ACTGGTACAGGTGAGAGAAAGAACTTCTATCAAGATTTTGCAATGGGTATGCTGAGGTCCTTTATAATAGCGGACTTATTTGTATCTTAACTAATTCACATGTACTATTCCATTGAATCCTTATAAGGATCTTATGAAGTTAGTACAAAACATAAATAAAAGTCAAGGTGACCAAGGCCAGGGTGAAACAAAAACAAAAACAAAAACAAAACAAAACAAAATCAGTTACCACGTATTTGAAATGTAGAAAGAGGCCTGATATACAGGAGTTAACACCTAGCCAAAGACCCAAGGGGAACTATAACGTGGAATACACTTCCAAGGCTACCACACCCCTTCTGTTCCCTACGAAAAGCCAAACGGCTATGGGTGATAGAGATCTGAGACAGGCCAACAGTCAGGAACTTAGGAAGTTATGAGATTTGGGTCAGATTTCCATCACTAAGAGGTGTGAATTGAGAAGCAGAGACAACATGCAATGGGGACTCCTTTCATACTTCCTGTCAAGACAGAAACTGGCACCAATTTTTAGATGACCACAGGTCTGAGTATGTTAACCAGTGAGGTTAC
This sequence comes from Ailuropoda melanoleuca, assembly GCF_002007445.2. Lineage (NCBI taxonomy): Eukaryota > Metazoa > Chordata > Mammalia > Carnivora > Ursidae > Ailuropoda > Ailuropoda melanoleuca. The sequence continues at coordinate 704 of NW_023187479.1, read as the reverse complement.
TGTGTGTGTGACCAGGGTGAAGGCATTACCAGGACAGAAATATCCTGCTTATATATGTGTGCATAAGATACAGAGAACTAGTTCTAAACAAATGGGGAGAACTGGCATATGAAGCTATAACCCTGCTCCTGTGTCTGACATCTTCTGTGACTTTACATCAGTCTCTGTTCAAACCATCTCCCCAGTAGGGCAATCCATTATTATTTTACACCCTCAAGGTCATGCAAGTGTATAAAGCTAGCTGGGCTTTAAAAAAATAGGATTTATTTTATTTATAAAATAAGGTATAGGACTGTATATTTTTCAAAGTCAAATCAGGAAGGTTATTGTCCTGTTCAGTTAGAGGCAAAATGAAGGTCTTGNTATTTTTCAAAGTCAAATCAGGAAGGTTATTGTCCTGTTCAGTTAGAGGCAAAATGAAGGTCTTGAGGACAGGAAGTGAGTGCAGTTAGTCTGGTGTAAGTAGGGCCCAGAATCTTTAGGGTTGGGTAGTTTGGATATTGGGTGCAGAAACTCAGAGATAACCTGACCCTCAGGCTAGGATTGTTTAACTCTCTAGTAACAGGACAGGTGCCTGTATCCAGCCGCCACCACCCACATGTAGAAGGTGAAGGCAGCCCGGAGAGGAAAGTGGGGTCTGCAGGGAGCCAGGCTGCTAGAGCAAGTACAGGGAGGCAGAATTCTACCAAGCTCCAGAGGCACAG
>NW_023187478.1:0-1360 GCF_002007445.2 Ailuropoda melanoleuca | reverse complement strand
AAATTGAGTTTAGTAAATTATATTTACAAGTGTTACTTGTTTCATTGACAGTAATCTCTATTGAATCAGCTTTTAGAAGACAGGACAGGACTTTTTCTTATACCTACTCTTGCAGTCTGTTCTAGTACTTTGCAGAAGTGCGGACTGTCCAGCAGATATCTTGTCTTTTGCCAAGATGTTCACTGTGATCACTCACACACTCATGACNCTACTCTTGCAGTCTGTTCCAGTACTTTGCAGAAGTGTGGACTGTCCAGCAGATATCTTGTCTTTTGCCAAGATATTCACTGTGATCACTCACACACCCATGACGTTATAAATCCTAAAACAAAGCTACCAAAATGACAGCTTAGAGTGTGTGTGTGTGTGTGTGTGTGTGTGTGAATTTATGTGTTGCTGTCCTTGATTGGAGGAGGCAACTGTGAGAGATTTCAGTGAATGCCATACATGAAATTGGGTGAAAAACTAAACTGATCCTTTTTAGAAAGAAGATCTCAGACTCTGTCCTTAGTTTGTGTGTGGTGTTACTAGATTAAAAAATTTTTTTACAATCATTTTTAATTGTGTTAAAATACGCGAAACAGAAAACTTACCATCTTAACTATTTTTAAGTGTACAGGGCAGTAGTGTTAAGTATATTCACATTGTTGCACAATCAATCTCCGAACTTTTTTTATCTTGTGAACAAGTACCCATTCCCCCTTCCTACCAGCCCCTGGAACCCACCATTATACTTTCTTTCTGTAAGAATTTGGTCTCATACTAGTGGAATCTTACAGCATTTGTCATTTGGTGACCAGCTTATTTCACTTATCATAATATCCTCAAGGTTCATTCATGTAGTAGAATGTGGCAGAATTTCCTTCCTTTTTAAGGCTGAAGAATATTCCGTTGTATCTGTGTACCACATTTTGTTTATCCATTGATGGACATTTGAGTTGCTTGCACCTTTTGGCTATTGTAAATAATGCTGTTACGAATATGGATATATAAATATCTTTTTGAGCCCCTGCCTTCAGTTCATTTGAGTATATACCCAGAATTGGAATTGCTGGGTCATATGGTAATTCTATGTTTAATTTTTTTAAAGATTTATTTATTTTAAGAGAGAGAATGTGAGTGAGTGTGGGGGGGGAGGGGCAGAGGGGAGAGAGAATCTCAGGCTGACTCCCCGCTGAGCAGAGAGTCCAATGCGGGGCTTCAAATCTCACAACCCTGAGATCATGACCTGAACTGAAATCAAGAGTTGGAAGCCACCCAGGCACCCCATCTATGTTTAATTTCTTAAAGAACCTCTATACTGTTTTCCGTAGTGGCTATACCATTTTACATTCTCTATTTTGTAGTGCACAAGGGTTCT
>NW_023187477.1:0-3667 GCF_002007445.2 Ailuropoda melanoleuca | reverse complement strand
AAAAAAAGATGATGAGTATACTTGAAAAAAGTATTAACGAAAATGTTACTGAGAATAGAGAATCCCTAGGGGCAGAAAGAGAGCGAATCTGACAGAAATTAAAAATTCTATGAGCCGAATGCCCTCAAAACTAGAGGCTCTGATGGCCAGGGTGAATGAGGCAGAAGAACGTATCAGCGAATTCGAGGATGGGTTAGCAGAAGAGAAAGCTAGAATAGAATCTGAACTCAAAAAATCCATGCTCAGGAATGTAGGTTATTGGAGATTCCTGACTCATTGAAACGTTCCAATGTCAGAATCATCGGCATCCCCGAGGAGGTGGAGAAAACAAAGTTCTAGAAGAGATATTTGAACAAATTGTAGCTAAAAACTTCCCTAATCTAGCAAAGGAAACAAACATTCATGTCCATGAGGCAGAGAGGACCCCACCCAAGGTCAACCACAAAAACCTACGCCACGTCACATCAGAGTGCAATTCACAAATATTAGATCCAAGGATACAGTATTGAAAGCGGCCAGGGCAAAGAAATTTCTCATGTACCAAGGCAAAGTTATCAGAATTATGTCAGACCTGTCTACACAGACCTGGAAAGAGAGAAAGGGTTGGGGGGANTGTCTACAGAGACCTGGAATGAGAGAAAGGCTTGGGGGGGCATTTTTAAAGCTCTTTCAGAGAAAAACATGCAGCCAAGGATCCTTTATCCAGCAAAGCTGTCATTCAGAATTGATGGAGAAATAAAGACGTTCCAAAATCGCCAATCATTAACCAATTTCGTAACCACGAAACCAGCCCTACAGGAGATATTAAGGGGGGTTCTATAAAGGTAAAAAGGCCCCAAGAGTGATACAGTACAGAAAGTCACAACCGATACAAAGACTTTACTGGCAACATGGGATCATTAAAATCATATCTCTCAAAAATCTCTATCAGTCTAAATGGCTTGAATGCTCCCATAAAATGCCACAGGGTTGCAGATTGGATAAAAAGAAACGACCCATCCATCTGCTGCCTACAAGAGACTCATTTTGAACCCAAAGATACATTCAGACTGTCGGTAAAGGGGTGGAGTACCATCTTTCACGCAAATGGAACTCAAAAGATNGATCCTTTATCCAGCAAAGCTGTCATTCAGAATTGATGGAGAAATAAAGACGTTCCAAAATCGCCAATCATTAACCAATTTCGTAACCACGAAACCAGCCCTACAGGAGATATTAAGGGGGGCTCTATAAAGGTAAAAAGGCCCCAAGAGTGATACAGAGCAGCAAGTCACAACCGATACAAAGACTTTAAAGAGAAATGGCATCATTAAAATCATATCTGTCAATAATCTCTATCAATCTAAATGGCTTAAACTCTCCCATAAAACGCCACAGGGTTGCAGATTGGATAAAAAGACATGACCCATCCATTTGCTGTCTACAAGAGACTCATTTTGAACCCAAAGATGCATTCAGACTTAGAGTAAGGGGATGGAGTACCATCTTCCACGCAAATGGACCTCAAAAGAAAGCTGGAGTAGCAATTCTCATATCAGATAGACTGGATTTTAAACTAGAGGCCATAGAGAGAGATACAGAAGGGCACTATATTATTCTTAAAGGATGTATCCATCAAGTGGATATGACAATTATAAATATATATGCCCCCAACAGGGGAGTAGCAAGATACATAAGCCAACTCTTAACCAGAATAAAGAGACATATAGATAAAAATACATTAATAGTGGGGGAACTCAACACCCCAATATCAGAATTAGACAGAACACCCTGGCAAAAACTAAGCAAAGAATCAAAGGCTTTGAATGCCATACTCGACGAGTTGGACCTCATAGATATATATAGAACACTACACCCCAGAACCAAAGAATACTCATTCTATTCAAATGCCCATGGAACATTCTCAAGAATAGATCATGCTCTGGGACACAAAACAGGTCTCAGCCAATACCAAAAGATTGAAATTATCCCCTGCATATTCTCAGACCACAACGCTCTGAAATTGGAACTCAACCACAAGGAAAAACCTGGAAGAAACTCAAACACTTGGGGACTAAGAACCATCCTGCTCAGGAATGACTCGATAAACCAGGAAATCAAAAAGCAATTTAACCGATTTATGGAGACCAACGAGAATGAAAACACAACGGTCCAAAACTNAAACCAGGAAATCAAAAAACAAATTAAACAATTTATGGAGACCAACGAGAATGAATACACAACGGTCCAAAACCTATGGGATACTGCAAAGGCAGTCCTAAGGGGGAAATACATAGCCATCCAAGCCTCACTCAAAAGAATAGAAAAATCTAAAATGCAGTTTCTATATTCTCACCTCAAGAAGCTGGAACAGCAACAGAGGAACAGGCTTAATCCACTCACAAGGAAGCAGCTGACCAAGATTAGAGCAGAAATCAATGAATCAGAAAGCAGAACTACAGTAGAGCAGATCAACAGGACTAGAAGCTGGTTCTTTGACAGAATCAATAAAATTGACAGATCACTGGCAAGACTTATAAAAAAGAAAAGAGAAAGGACCCAAATTAATAAAATTATGAGTGAAAAGGGAGAGGACACAACCAACACCAATGAANATGACTGAAAAGGGAGAGGTCACGACCAGCACCATTGAAATTGCAAGGATTATTAGAAATTTTTATCAACAGCTCTATGCCAAAAAACTAAGCAATCTGGAAGAGATGGAGGCCTTCCTGGAAACCTATAAACTACCAAGACTGAAACAGGAAGAAATAGATTTCTTAAATAGGCCAATTAACTATGAAGAAATTGAGTCAGTGATAAACAACCTTCCAAATAATAAAACTCCAGGCCCAGACGGTTTTCCTGGGGAATTCTACCAAACATTCAAAGAAGAAATAATACCTATTCTCCTAAAGCTATTTCAAAAAATAGAAACAGAAGGAAAGCTACCAAACTCATTCTATGAGGCCAATATTACCTTGATCCCCAAATCAGGCAAAGACCCCCACAAAAAGGAGAATTACAGACCAATTTCCCTAATGAATATGGACGCCAAATCCTCAACAAGATTCTGGCTAATAGAATCCAACAGTACATTAAAAGGATTATCCATCATGACCAAGTGGGATTCATACCTGGGATGCAAGCGTGGTTCAGCATTCGCAAATCAATCAGTGTGATACATCATGTCAACAAGGAAAGACTCAGGAAACATATGATCCTCTCAATTGATGCAGAAATAGCATGTGAGAAAATACAGCATCCTTTCCTGATTAAAACCCTTCAGAGTGTAGGAATAGAGGGTACATTTCTCTCAATCTCATAAATGCCATCTATGAAAAGCCTACTGCAAGCATTATTCTCAGTGGGGAAAAGCTGGAAGCCTTTCCCTTCAGATCAGGAACACGACAAGGATGCCCACTCTCGCCACTATTATTCAACATAGTACTNTCAGATCAGGAACACGACAAGGATGGCCACTCTCGCCACTATTATTCAACATAGTACTAGAAGTCCTTGCAACAGCAATCAGAAGACAAAAAGTGATCAGAGGTATCCAAATCAGCAAAGAAGATGTCAAAATGACTCTATTGGCAGATGACATGATACACTAGATGGAAAACCCAAAAGAATCCACTCCCAAACTTTTAGAAGTTATAGAACAATTCAGTAATGTGGCAGGATA
>NW_023187476.1:0-605 GCF_002007445.2 Ailuropoda melanoleuca | reverse complement strand
GGCAACAGAGGAGATGTCAGACATCATTTTCACTGGGTGACAGCAGCAACACTGCACCACATGACCCACGCAGAGGGCATGCTGGAAGGACCATGGAACGCCCCCTTAGCTTTTGGGGGACGCGTAGCTGAAATCAGTGGGCTTAGTTATAAAGGGCAACGAGCATGACTGATAGTGAGTGACCGTGGTAAATGATTGTGGGAAAGTGTGTTTTCCCATGGCTGTCTGGGTCTACCTTTGGCAGAGTGCAGCTTGTTCGTGCAACGGGGGCCCCGGGGCCTCAAGGACCAGGTTAGAATGGATCTGACCCAGGATTCTCCATAGCCATAAGCCTAGAATAAGTCCAGACTCATGCTCACGTCTTCTGCCTGCCTGTCTCTTCTCTGATAACCCCCCCCAACACCTCCTGCCGGANGGAAAGCAATCTCCTGCTCCACTACCTGCTGGGTGGGGGTAGCCCAGCGAGGTGGCGAGTGTGTACCCGCAGCCCTAAACCTGTTTTCTCCTCCTTCTCTTGGACCTTCTCAGCTCCCGGCAGTGGCCTGTGTCATCCAGTGTTTGCCCTGCATCCTTCTCCACTTGCTCCCTAAACCCTCAGGTCTGGA
>NW_023187475.1:0-2013 GCF_002007445.2 Ailuropoda melanoleuca | reverse complement strand
TCCTCTCCCACTCCCCCTGCTTCTGTTCCCTCTCTCGCTGGCTGTCTCTCTCTCTGTCAAATAAATAAAATAAATCTTTAAAAAAAAAAGAAAAAGAAAAAAGAAAATGAACCTTGCGGCACCTGGGTGGCTCAGATGGTTAAGTGTCTTCCTTCAGCTCAGGTCATGATCCCAGGGTCCTGGGATCAAGTCCCACATCAGGCTCCTTGCTCAGAGGGGAGCCTCCCTCTCCCTCTGCCTGCTGCTCCCCTGCTTGTGTTCTCTCTCTCCTGACAAATAAAAAAATAAATAAATCTTTTTTTTTTTTTGAAAGATAATGAACCTCACTGGCTTAGCACAAAGTAGATGCTGTAAAAAAAAGCAATGAGCATGATGCTTTGGCCTTTTGTTAGACTAGATAGCTGAATCCCCATGAGATAACTCATCTGCCTTCTAATGAATATCTATTTAACCCACTTTTCCTTTAAAATTCTCCTAAAAGATGTGTTCTGAGGAGGGCTGATACAGTGAGAGTCGACCCTCCATAATCAGACTGTTCTGTGATGGGCTGTCTACGCAGCAAGCACTAGCAATGACTCTCGGGGCCCAGGGCCCCTCCTCCAACCCCCGGGCTGGTGGTAGTGTTCAGAAAATAACATGTCAGCTAGAACTTGCAAGGATCTTTGTTACAACCTAAAAAGACATGCTGGTCTGCCCTCAAAGTCTCTGTTGTTGCTTGCAGATAAGACCAAGGGTAAAGTTCCTCCGAGAAATACAACCCCCTCCTCCTAGAGTTTCTCATGCAGAAAAGCAATGCTATCCCCCAAGGAGTGGGGAAGGGGGAAGAAACTGAAGTTGTAATGGGAGCTTGCAGGGAATTTAACCTGATCCTGTGTCTTTCAACTTCTCTCCAGGCCTACCAAGGGTTCTCTCACAACCTTTCACCCTGAGGCCGGTCTGTATTTTATTAAAGGAAACGTACCCATCATTCCACTGTCCCCTGGATGGATGCAGCTGTGTAACCCGTTCTTCAGCCTTCTTCCCGGGAGCTCCTTCATGAGGCAGCACCACAGGGGATACATGGAAACCACGGAGATTTGTGTTTTATTTGGTTGTTTGCACCCTGCCTTGTTCCAAAAGGGATTTGAAGCAACTTTCAGCAAAAATCATTAGAATAAATGAGCAAACAAACAAACAAAATACTATTATGACCCAAATAGTTTCTACAGAAATAGGAATTAAAATGGAGGCCAGCAGAAGTTTAAATGAGAAAAATTCAAGGTGGGGGAGGGAAGGAGTCATCATTCATCATGGGCCAGAAATACCGCCAGTCAGCCAGAAGCACCTTCACAGCTCACGGTTCGTGGCCACCTCTTCTCATGGGCATTCCCTTTCCTCTCGGACGCTTCCTGCTGCTTTCTCTTGCCGCTGGGAGAGGCAGGAGACACTGCAGTGTGGACAAGGGCCCCGCATGCTCTGCCCTCTCAGGAGTCACTGTGTGCACAGCCTGAGGTAAGTCACTTGCCCTCTCTGGGCCTCAGCCTCTTCATCTGAAAAATGGGAGAGAAGATGAAAAATAAAAGAGGCCAAGACATTTGCTCACAATTTAGTAATCCTGTTCCCCTCCTGACAGACACAGGATAGAAAGAATGGAAGGGCCGCCCCACTTCTCTTCCCCCAAGCCTCATGGGTGGTCGGGGCAACGAGCGCCATTGTGTGGAGTTCCAGGATCCCAGGAAAAGGTGGGGCGGGAAGGAGGGTGGACTGGCTGAGTTGAGTGACTTCGGGCCCTAGTTTTTTATCCTAAGGAGGGCAGGGCGAACTGGGCAGAGAGCAACGGTGTCCAGTGGAAACACAATTGTCACTTGAACAACACGGGGATTGGGACACCCACCCCCACACAGTCAAAACTCCATGTTTAACTATTGACTCCCCCAAAACTTAACTACTGATAGTTATACGTACTGTATTCTATATTCAAAAATAAAGCAAGCTAGAGAAAAGAAAATGTTATTAAGAAAATCACGGGGGGGG
>NW_023187474.1:0-875 GCF_002007445.2 Ailuropoda melanoleuca | reverse complement strand
TATCAACTATCTAACATCAGTGAAAGACCCCAAAAGTAAGGCACAAAAGGCCAGGGAGAAGCCAAAACAGGCGGCCGAAAAGCTCATGCACCTAACCTTAAAGAAAGACCTCCCTGCTCCCCTGGCTCAGCTTAAGCTCCATTTTAAATAGTTTGGCAAGTTGGTCTTCTATCCCTCCGCAGGTTAGCAATAGATCACTAGAAGGGGGACAGNCACTAGAAGGGGGACAGGCAGAACTCCAGGGAAGGTCCGATGCTGAGGATAAGACACAAAGGCCGGAGAGCCACGTGGTTCTGCTGGACCAGCATTCACATGCCTGCTACCGGACGAGGCCATGGACCTTGCACCATTACGAGCTCGAAGGCAAGTGTCAGCAAGAATCGTGGGCTGCCAGCACGATGACAAAGAATATTTTGAAGTGTAAAAAGCAGAAAAAACTCACAAGTGCAGCCAAGGTGACAGACACCTTGGGATCCCCACTCACTAAAACCTGAGTGTATGAGTACGTGACTAATTCGAGGAATGACCCGAAGTCATTCTTCCTTACTGGAAGAACATAGGTTGTGTAAGTATTAATACACAGGTGATTAGAAACTTTTTGCACCAAAGCTGCCTCCTATCTAACCGAGGCCCTCTCTGGTTTTTTTCTAACTTCTTTTACCTGTTCTTATGGGGTTTCTAATTTCCATTAATGGACTCTTGACGGCAAAATGCTGCAGAAATAACGATGTTCAATGTCAATCTGCCCACAATGAATGTCACAGGGTAGGTGACTGGTACATTAGTGTTTTCTTGAGACAAAATTTACATCTGACAAACTTTGGAGACTCTTATATGATTATTAATTTGTAAGATGCTTATGTAAAATCCCCATC
>NW_023187473.1:1434-1612 GCF_002007445.2 Ailuropoda melanoleuca | reverse complement strand
CAAGCACACATGACGTGAACATTCTAGCATTTGAAAATTCAGGTCTTCATGGCATTCGTTACTATTACTATCTATGTGTGCGTTTGTTTATTGTCCTGTCCATGTGTAAGGAACACGGTTTTCTGTCAGCTTTTTATTTTTTTTAATTTTTTAATTTTTTAAAAGATTTTATTTATTT
>NW_023187473.1:0-1091 GCF_002007445.2 Ailuropoda melanoleuca | reverse complement strand
TTTATTTATTCGACAGAGATAGAGACAGCCAGCGAGAGAGGGAACACAAGCAGGGGGAGTGGGAGAGGAAGAAGCAGGCTCATAGCAGAGGAGCCTGATGTGGGGCTCGATCCCATAACGCCGGGATCACGCCCTGAGCTGAAGGCAGACACTTAACCGCTGTGCCACCCAGGCGGCCCACTGTCAACTTTTTATTGTTCTGCCTTAGAACAGTGTTCTGTCTGGCATAAAGTTGGTAGTCGGTAACGATTGATTGAATGACTGAAAGACTATATGTGGTGGCCTTTTAGAAAATTAATTTAGAAATTAATTTAGAAAATTTAGAAAATTAAAGACCATACTGCAGATTAAAAGATAATAGTGAAAAGCAATTTCTGTAACAGGAACCTAAGTGATGAAGTACTTACTTGACTAGGCATTATGTAGATTTTTTAACAGTATTTTGTAATGTAAATGTAAATTTGCATGTTCCTCATAGTGAAAAAACTAAAACAGTACAAAAGGATATAAAAACCAAAAAGTTCCTTTCCGTGTCACTGGGCATCTCCCCACTGTTAACAGTAACCACTATGAATAGTTTTTACTTTCGTGCATGTGCAAATACATGTATATAGTGCTTCATGTTTCATATGTACGGATAAGATCTGGGTACTCCGCTGCAACTTGCCTTGCCCCCTCATAAATCTAGATTACTTTCCATAGCAGTGCGTAGAGATGAATTTATTTATTCTTGTTTATAGCCTGCATAGTATTCATTTGGATGTATGATAATTTATTTTCTCAGTTTCCAATTTTTCACTTTCAAATTATGCTGAATTTCAGATATAGTGGGTTTGTGAGAAGATCTGCAAGATCAATTTCTAGAAGTGAGTCACTTAAGTTTGTGACAGATACCGCTTAATTGTTCCTACCATCCTTCCATTCCTGCAAAATAATCATGCTGTGTTTAGATTTTGAAGGATGTTTTGCTAATTGAAAAACATACATATAACTTTATGGGATGGCAGTTATTACACATTTGAAATTGTTTTGCTGAATATGTCCCCATTGCCTGGTGGGTATATCTTGCGGGTTATATACCACACAGACAG
>NW_023187472.1:0-1033 GCF_002007445.2 Ailuropoda melanoleuca | reverse complement strand
AATCACTGGTCATTGGCAATTGATTCAACCTATAGCCCTCTCCCCACCCAAGAGGTTTGGTGGTGGTGGTCACAGGGCAATTACTGAATGTTCCAACCCTCTAGTCCTCTGGTAGTTTCCTCTGGCAACAAGCCTCCATCCATAAGTTACCTAAGTGCTTTCCAAAAGTCACTTCATTATATATGAATGGCTAACAGACACATGAAAAAATGTTCAACATCATTAGCCATCAGGGAAATTCAAATCAAAACCACATTGAGATACCACCTTACACCAGTTAGAATGGCAAAAATTGACAAGGCAAGAAAAAAACAAATGTTGGAGAGGATGTGGAGAAAGGGGATCCCTCTTACACTGTTGGTGGGAATGCAAATTGGTACAGCCACTTTGGAAAACAGTGTGGAGGTCCCTCAAAAAGTTAAAAGTAGAGCTACCCTATGATCCAGCAATTGCACTACTGGGTATTTACCCCAAAGGTACAGATGTACTGTAAAGAAGGGGCACATGTACCCCATGTTCATAGCAGCAATGTCCACAATAGCCAAACTGTGGAAGGAGCCAAGATGTCCTTCCACAGATGAATGAATAAAGATGTGGTCCATATATACTATGGAATATTACTCAGCCATCAGAAAAGATGTATACCCACCATTTGCATTGACATGGATGGACCTCGAGGGGATTATGCTAAGTGAAATAAGTCAAGCAGAGAAAGACAATTAATATGGTTTCACTTATATGTGGAACATAAGGAATAGCATGGAGGACATTAGGAGAAGGAAGGGAAAAATGAAGGGAGCGGAAATCAGAGGGGNGGGGAAATCAGAGGGGAGATGAACCATGAGAGACTATGGACTCCTGGACTCTGGGAAACAAACTGAGGGTTTCAGAGGGCAGTGGGTGGGGGGATGGGTCAGCCTGGTGATGGGTATTAAGGAGAGCACGTATTACATGGGACGCTAGGTGTTATATGCAAACAACGAATCATGGAACACTACATCAAAAATTAATGATGTACTGTATGGTGACTAAG
>NW_023187471.1:0-508 GCF_002007445.2 Ailuropoda melanoleuca | reverse complement strand
AGTGCTTCCAATTGTATGTACAACAGATTGCCAGTGCTTTTCCTTTCTTTCTAATAAAGGAACTGCATTTTTAAGGATTTCATCTTTTTAGGTTTCAGATTATACAAACTTTAAATGAAAACTGTTAGTCTTTTACAACTTAAGAGAAAAAATCTTTTTGGACTGTTGAAGTCCAACANCTGTTGAAGTCCAACGTATTTGTTTGTTCACTCGCAAGGTATGAAAAGTTTCGTGCTTGCTCTCATGTTCTTAAAATAAATATTCTAAGCAGTAACCAGTAAGAACAGCTGGCACATGGCCACTTATTAGGCACCAGGTACTGTCCTAAGTGCTTTACATATATTAAAAAATGTAACCCTCACAAGAAAGTTTTTAAAAAACTAATCCAACATCACACGTCTAGTAAGTGACAAAGCAGTCTAACTGAGGAGCCTACGGGCTGGATCAGTAATGTCTGCTACTTGCCATAATGAATAACTACTTATAGAACAAAATATCTGATACTGAA
>NW_023187470.1:1959-2403 GCF_002007445.2 Ailuropoda melanoleuca | reverse complement strand
TATGATGTAAAATGATTTTACCCTCCACAAAGGAAACTCGGCTCTTAAACTTCTGGCATTTTCCTGGGGTGCCCCTGGCCCTGGGATCAGTTTGAACACTTCCAGTAAGTATAACATTCTGAGGGTGCCAACTTACGACCCTGGTCTAACTAAGGAGGGGTAGGGAAGTGCGATTTATTGTGTGCCTACCATGTACCAAGCACATCCCTACAATAGCCTATTTTAAGCCTCACGACGGTCATCAGGGCACTTTGACGTCATATTGATGGCCTTACTCTCCACCACGAGACCGTCTTTCCATCCCTTCCTGAGAGAGTGTGTCCGTTATATATTCCGCAGAATATATTACCATGCACTTAACTGCTCACAGCAACTCACATTTCACACCTCACCATTTCCCTGGGTCAAGAGTCTGGGGGTGCCTGGGTGGCACAGCGGTTAAGC
>NW_023187470.1:331-1797 GCF_002007445.2 Ailuropoda melanoleuca | reverse complement strand
AAAAAAAAAAAAGAGTCTGGACACAGCTTAACTGAGTCCTTTGCTCCGGGTCTTACAAGGCTGCAGTTACAACATCGGCCAGAGCTATGGTCTCATCTGGGGCACGACCAGGGAAGGATCTGCTCCTGAGCTCATCTGCTTGTTGGCAGTGGCCCTTCACTAGGGGGCTGGAGGATCGAGGACCTCAGCTCCTGGTTGCCTTTTGGCTGGAGACCACCTTCACTTCCCTGACACGTGGGCCTTCCAAACAGCCGCTTACTTCTCCCAAGCCAGCAAGAGACAGTCTTAAGCAAGACAGATATTACAGTCTTATGTCGCTTACATAAGTGACACCATTCCTCTATCTTCTTTTTTTTTTTTTAAGATTTTATTTATTTATTTATTTGTCAGAGAAGGAGAGAGCGGGGCTCAAACCCAGGACCCTGGGATCATGACCTGAGCCAAAGGCAGACACTGAACCAACTGAGCCAGCCAGGCGTCCCCATTCCACTGTCTTCGTGGCAGTGACTGGTTAGAAGCCAGACACGGGTCCTACCCACACTCAAGGGGAAGGGGCCACATGAAGCATGAGTATCGGGAGATGGGGTTCATGGGGGCCACCTCAAAGCCTCTCTGCCCCTGAAGGGTTAAGACACTCCAGGTCACTCACCTAGTTGTTCCTGGAGCTGGGATCTTACTGCAGACACTACCCTCTGACTGTGACGCTGTCCCTTCAGCCGATTCTACCATCCGTGAAATCCAAAGCAAAGCTCTTTCCTGGGAGATTTATCCTGACGGCTGAACCTGGGTCATTTGTTCATCTCTGGAGCTGCTGCGGGTCATTAGTACCCAAATCATTAAAACTGGAATAGAAGGAGGCAGTTCTTCAAAGGACAACTGAGGTAAGGGCACCTGAAATGAGGAGGGGGTCCTAGTGTGTCCACTCCTGCTGGACACAGGCCTCCACAGACTGTCCTCTGACAGAGAACACGTTTTCTCAGATGGAGCCCAAGTGATCCACTGTGGGCTTTGGGAGAAACTCACGTGGCTGCTCCAGGGTAAATGTCACCTCAGGTTTCTCTCTGTGTGGTCGCCTTTCACAAAAGAAGGCTTTGCCATCTGCCTTATTGAATAGAACATTGCCACTGTGTTTTTATTTTTCCACACACACTCACAGCCTCCAATTTGATGTTTGGAGCTCTTCCAATTCTTTAGTTCTGCACCAGACTTGTATTAACTCCCACACGGCTGTCATGTGCAGTTGTACAGGTTGCGCACTGCATAAGGGATCCCTGGCTAAGAGGGTGAGTGGATCATATATAAAGTCAACATACTGAGATCTCTATTCCAAGGGCAGTGAACACAGTCAATATCCCTTCCCGTTTCAGTAACAGCAGTCCAGTTTTATTTTGCTTTAAGAACCTCCTCCCTTTACTATTCAGCCTTCATGCCACTCATTAAAGCCAGGCCGTTTCTGCCTGAGGAGA
>NW_023187470.1:0-144 GCF_002007445.2 Ailuropoda melanoleuca | reverse complement strand
GTGTGTGTGTGTGTGTGTGTGTGTGTGTGTGTGTGTGTGCAAGTGGGCGGAGGGGCAGAGCAAAGAGAGAATCCCGAGCAGGCTCCATGCCGAGCGTGGAGTGGAACCTGGGGTTCAATCCCACCACCCTGAGATCATGACCTG
>NW_023187469.1:416-532 GCF_002007445.2 Ailuropoda melanoleuca | reverse complement strand
TCCCTTCCTTGCCCATAGATTCTGACCAGCTTTCTATGTGTCCTTCTAGCCATCTGTCAAAGCTCTCTCTCTCACCACTGCCATTGGGAGTACACATAGAGAGATAGCCAGAGTGG
>NW_023187469.1:0-181 GCF_002007445.2 Ailuropoda melanoleuca | reverse complement strand
TCATGATTCGGTACTCTGGATATGGTGAGAGAGAAGTGGGCTTCTTTGGCAGCATCCTGCACATCTGGGGAAGCCGGGTGACAATAGCCTATATTCAAACTACAGTCTTTCCATTTATTTTCTCTGTAGCCTCTATCAATTGCTTTATTTCCCTAAGCCCTGATCAATAAATATAGATAAT
>NW_023187468.1:0-1029 GCF_002007445.2 Ailuropoda melanoleuca | reverse complement strand
CATAACGCCGGGATCACGCCCTGAGCCGAAGGCAGACGCCTAACCGCTGTGCCACCCAGGCGCCCCTGTGCATTGTCCTTCTTAACTTTTCTTCCTCTTCTCTGTGGCACTCAGCCGGTCTAGAACCTATGCATGCCTAGAACGTGTAGNCTAGAACGTGTACTCCTATTCCATCTCCAAGATTTTGAAATCATTGTTTTTTCTTTCTTCCTCTCCCTTTCTGATACAGGAAAGGAAGTGATGACCCCTTGATACTTGTCAACTAAAGTCCTTCTGCTAAAGATAATCAAGTTTCAGGCCTCTTTACCCAGTGACAATGCAGAGGGAGCCCAAACAGCTTGGACCAGCACTCCCCAAAATACTGATTTATTTATTTGTGGAGCAGGCAAGAGGACCGTCAGCTGGTTGAACACAACTGAGCTTCCAAAGTTCCTTTTATAAACTTGGATGATGAAGCATAGGCCACAGTCAACTACTGGGCATGAGTGCAATAGAGCAGTGATAATGACATTCTGCAGTGGACTTTAATTTATGACCTCACAGTGTTGGGATGGAAAAAAATATCATNTTAATTTACGACCTCACAGTGTTGGGATGGAAAAAAAATATCACGTTTCAGAGTGTGCAAAAACAGTGGCACTTAAAGCCATGCATTGAAAGATGCGTGTTTATCATCCAATAAGGGTTTGTTTTTAAAAGTGATTCTGGGATTAGAAGACATTTGTTAATTCATGGTGTGCACAGCAATGAAGTTGGTTGCGATACTAAATTAAAAATTCCAAGCTGGAGAACCGTTAAGCCTTTTAAAGAACACACTGAAGTCAACAAAAAGACCTCTTGTAGTGGACCTTTCTGGGCCTATTTGTGTGTGCGTGTGTGTGTCAGCATGACAGGAAGCAAATGTTGGCATGGTCAGTGGGATAAATTGGAAACAGAGTCATTTGAACACCTTGTCACATGTGCTGATTGTTGATTGTACGCATGACATGTGGAGGTGAACTGTGACAGTGCTCACATATTTTAACAGTT
>NW_023187467.1:0-1446 GCF_002007445.2 Ailuropoda melanoleuca | reverse complement strand
TGTTCCCTCTCTCGCTGGCTGTCTCTCTCTCTGTCAAATAAATAAATAAAATCTTTTTTTTTTTTTTTTAAAGACAGTGTTCTATAGTGACATCTGTTGGAATTTCTTTTATTTAATAAGGGAATGATCAAGTAATGGAATAATGAAATGTTTATGATATATACCTACAGTNTTATGATATATACCTACAGCGACGTAATTATATGTTTCTGCCCCATCTCCCTCCTTTCTGCTCCCAGTCATGCATGTTAAATCTGTTGCTCCAAACAGATAATTGGGGATATATACTTACAAGGACGAGATTCTCTTCCATTTATCTGATAACCTCACCATCAGGTATTCTCTTTAGGTTTCCTTTTACATTATACTTTGATCTTCCTTGCACTTGGCAGCCGGTTCTCATGAATTTTGAGAAGAAAAAGAGAAGGTTTCTCTCCATTTATTATCTTAAACATAGAATTATCTAACTGCTTCTTACATCTATAAACCCTGAAGTGTTGTACAATCATTAGAAAGGAGTAGTAGATATGATACACAGTACAAAGTGGGTAAATCAGTAATATCAAGTTACTGAGAGTCTCTTCTGGACCTAATGGAGGAATTTCATCAATGACAATCTGTAGGAGAACAGTGGTGATAATGGGATCTGACTACACATCACTTGCTTTACTTTGATACATCTCCCATAAAAGCAATGATGGTACTCAAAAAATTTAATGAGCACTGACCAATCAGAAGACAATCAATCATCAATCAGAATCATTAGGCTGTGACCAAACCCTAGAGCATATTAAAAGAGTGGTCCTACTGGTCAAATTGTATGAAAATTGAGGTATCCAGTGGCAGGATTTGGGGACTCAGCCTGTGACTCTTTCTCTCCTTTACTAAAATATTTCAGTATTGTATCGATTCGCATAGCTTCCAAAGCTATGTGCCAAGCCTACTGGCTTAATATAGTAACAATAAATATAGTAAGAACTAAGTAATGACTGATCAATATAGTAAAAACTAAGATTCTAGGTCCCCACATCTCTAAGTCTTTCAGTCCTTCAGGTGACATTCGGTAAGTTGACAGTTTGGGGAAAAGAAAATGAATATTTATCGATTTTGCTGTGGAAAAAGGACACTTTAAGTTCCATTTTAAATTGTGTGTGTGTGAGTGTGTACATATGAAGAAAATATTTTTGATCAATTAAAACAAATGAATGATATTTTAAAATTTAAACTTTATTTCTATATATTTTGGATACTAACCTCTTATCAGATAAGCCATTGGTAAATTTTTTCTCCCATTCCTTAGGTTACCTTTTGGTTTTGTTGATTGTTTCCTTTGCTACGCAGAAGCTTTTTGTTTTGATGAAGTCCCAATAGTTCATTTTTGCTTTGTTTCCCTGGCCTCAGGAGATGTATATAGAAAAAATTTACTACGGTTGATGTCAAAGAGGT
>NW_023187466.1:0-1046 GCF_002007445.2 Ailuropoda melanoleuca | reverse complement strand
TACTTGCACACTCATATTCATCCACAGAAGTCCCTGACCAAAAAGATCTCCTGTGGCACTGAGTGTGCAGTATTGGGATAGAGGGTATATGGGTAAAGTGTAATTGTTCCTCTTACTCTTTTCAGTGTGTTCAGTGCTGACTGTATTATGCTCCAGTTTCAGGCTTGAGTTTCTTCGTCAGATCCCTGGACTTCCACAAAGGTGCTCTCAACCATGAGTTATTGTCAAAAGTGTTGCTCTTTGAGGAAAAGGTGTGAGAAAACACCTATTTCATCATTTTGAGGATGTATTTTTTTATTCATTAGGAAAATACATGTTTTCTGAAGTTCCACTAACAGATTTCAGCTCTCATACATTTGGGCAAATTTGTGTTATATGGTATGTTAGGTAGAATGATTGCCTTCCCAAAATGCCTGTATCCCAATCCTAGTAACCTGTGAAGATGTTAGGTTACAAGAGAAAAAGAATTAGTTATTGAAGTAATTAGGTTTGCTAATCACCTGACCTTAAAATAGAGTTAACCTGGGGTTATCCATACGAAACCAGTGTACTTACAAGGGTCCGTGAATGGAAAAAGGAGGCAGCAATAAGAGTCTGAGAGATGAGACATGAGACATGAGACTCAGCCAGCTACTTTGGGCATTGAAGATGGAGGGTGGGGCCATGGGACAGGGTTGAGGGATGCTGGCAGTCTCTAGAAGCTGGGGAAGGGAAGAAAGTGGGTTAATCCTTAGAGTCTCTACCAAGGGATGCAGCCCTGCAGACAAATTGACTTTTATTCCAGAGAGACCTGTTTTGGACTTCTGATCTCCAGATCTGTAAGGTAATACCTTTGTGCTCTTTTTAAGCCATTAAGTCTGCAGTCACTGGTTACCATAGCAACAGTAAGCCGAAGCACATGATCACACCTATACTGATGTGTTTTTTTTAATTTTATTTTATTATATTATGTTAATCACCATACAGTACATCCCCATTTCCGATGTAAAGTTTGATGCTTCATTAGTTGCGTATAACACCCAGTGCACCATGCAATACGTGCCCTC
>NW_023187465.1:4980-6129 GCF_002007445.2 Ailuropoda melanoleuca | reverse complement strand
TGAACCAGTACTATGCTATCTGAATTACTGTAGCTTTATCATCCATCTTGACATTTGGTAAGTAAATATATTCTTATTTTAACATCAGTTTGGCTACTGTTAGCTTTCACTGTTCAATTTGAATTTGGGGGTAAACTTCAGAAATTTTTTAAAAATTACAGTTTCATTATGGAGAAATTTACACTAAATTTATGGAGAAATTTGGGATGAATTAATATATTTATTTTTGA
Source organism: Ailuropoda melanoleuca (assembly GCF_002007445.2). Lineage (NCBI taxonomy): Eukaryota > Metazoa > Chordata > Mammalia > Carnivora > Ursidae > Ailuropoda > Ailuropoda melanoleuca. Next base: position 5,899 of record NW_023187465.1, on the reverse strand, counting down.
ATTTCATAACATGAACAAAATATAGCTCCCCAGTGTGTGGGAAGTGTTCTAGGTGCTTTAGTGAAGATTTATACTTTTCTTTACAAATGCCTTATACAGCTTTTATAGATTTATTCATGGACACTTTATACTTTTGCTGGTTACTGTGAGATGCTTTTTAAAGTGCATTTTCTAAACAGTTGTAACTGCCCTAAAAAATGCTTTTGAATTTTATATGTTGATCATGTATTTAGCAGCCTTGCTATAGCCTCAGTTTAAATTTTAAGGTTTTTTTTTTAAATGATTTTTTTCCTCACTTACTTTGTAAACAACCTTATTTTTGGACAGTAATGACAATTTTGTTTCTCCTTTTCTAATCTTTATACCTCTTCTCCTTTCCTTCCTCAGGAAGGGGTTCAGAACAAGTCTCCCCAGAATGTGCCACTTTGTCATGTGGACAATTTTGAATTGAAGGCATTTGAGACCCTGAGGGCTCAAGAGAAATTTTTGCCCCTCTCTTAACTATGTAGAAGAGTCTAAATTATGAGTCTTTCCCAGAACAAGAAGTATAACCAGAGATGAATTTTATCTGAGTGACTTATCTGTGTGGCAGGGCAAACATCTAATTACCAAACATCTGCCCTTTTTATTGCCCTCTTCTCCTTTGAAGCCTCAGGCCCCTATCCCTTTCCTTGGCTCAGAATGGCATATATACCCAATTTTATTTTTCTGTCCTTGAATCTCTCATATATGTGGAGTTCCTGTATGTATGAAATTAAATTTTATTTTCTTTTATTAATCTGTTTCATGTCAGTTTAATTCTCAGACCAGCTGGAGGAATCTTTGAGGAAAATTTTTCCTCCCACATTCCTCTTCCTCTTTCCCTTTCTTCTTTCTTTCCTAGTTTCCTTTCTTTTCTTTCCTTCCTTCTTTTTTTCTC
>NW_023187465.1:0-4513 GCF_002007445.2 Ailuropoda melanoleuca | reverse complement strand
CCTCTCAACCATCAGTTTGTTCTCTGTATTTGAATCTGGTTCTTGGTTTGTTTGTCTCTTTTTTTCCCCTTTGCTTGTTTTTTTTTTCTTCTTAAATTTACATATGAATGAAATCATATGGTATTTGTCTTTCATTGACTGACTTATTTCACTTAGTATTATACTCTTAGTTCCATCCATGTCATTGCAAATGGCAAGATTTCATTCTTTTTTATGGATGAATAATATTGTGGGGTGTGTGCGTGTGTGTGTGTGTGTGTGTGTGTGTGTATACACATATACCACATCTTCTTTATCCATTCATCTATCAATAGACACTTGAGCTGCTTCCACTGTTTGGCTGTTGTAAATGATGCTGCCATAAACATGGTGCATGTATCCCTTTGAATTCATGTTTTTGTATTTTTGGGGGGTAAATGCCCAGTAGTGCGAATATGAGATTGTAGGGTAGTTCTATTTTTAACTTTCTGAGGAATCTCCATAGTATTTTCTACATTGGCTGCAGCAGTTTGCATTCCCACCAAGAGTGGACAATGATTCCTTTCCCTCCATATTCTTGCCAATACTTGTTTCTTGTGTTTTTTATTTTAGCCATTCTGACCAGTATGAGGTAGTACCTCATTATGGTTTTGATTTGCATGCCCTGATGATGAGCACCTTTTCATGTGTCCGTTGGCCATCTGTATGTCTTCTTTGGAGAAATGTTTGTTCATTTCTTCTGCTCATTTTTAAATTGGATTATTTGGGTTTTTTTGGGTGTCGTGTAGGTTCTTTATATATTTTGGATACTAACCCTTTATTGGATATGTCATTTGCAAATATCTTCTCCCATTTGGTAGGTTGTCATTTAGTTTTGCTGATTGTTTACCTTGCTGTGCCTATGATTTTTATTTTGATGTAGTTCCAATAGTTTATTTTTGCTTTTATTTCCCTTACCTCAGGAGACCTATCTAGAAAGATGTTGTTACAGCCAATGTCAGAGAAATTCTTGCCTGTGCTCTCTTCTAGAATTTTTATGGTTTCAAGTCTCACATTTAGGTTTTTAATCCATTTTGAGTTTATTTTTGTGTATGGTGTAAGAAAGTGGTTCAGTTTCATTCTTTTAGATGTAGCTGTCCAGTTTTCCCAACATCATTTGTTGAAGAGACTGTCTTCCTACTGTACATTCTTTCCTCCTTTGTTGATAAGTAATTGACCATATAATTGTGGGTTTATTTCTGGCTCTTCTGTCCCATTAATCTGTATGTCTGTTTTTGTGCCAGTATCATATTATTTTGATTACTACAGCTTTGTAGTAGAACTCCAAGTCCGGAATTGTGATACCTCCAGCTTGCTTTTCTTTTTTCGATACTGATTTCTAATGTTGCATTATGGCTCTAGGTTGTGGTTTGAATGATATTAATTGTCTGGTATTTGTTGAGACTTGCTTCTTTTTCTAATGCATCATAAGTTTTATAAGCATATTTTAGTGTATTTAAAAACATTCTCTATTGTTTGAGGGCAGAGCGACACAGACACATTTGTATAATTACTATAATTTTTTACGGTTTTTGTTTAACTTAACATGATCTCTACTTAATATCTCTACAATCCTCCTGAATAATACCAAGGACCTTAAAACGTTGATCTTTTATTTCTCACCCCTCCTATTATCTTCCATATTATTTGTTTCATTTTTACCTTGTTTTTAAGTCCCCCAGTTGCAAGTTCTGTCTCTTGCTCTCTTTCACTCTCTTTTACAGTGACAGTTTTGATTCACTCACATATTTACCAATTTCTTTATTTGCTTTTTTTTTTTAATTTCATTCCTTTTATCTAGGGACAATTCCCTTCTTCTCTGTGGAAAAATCTCTTCATTTTTTCCAAAACTGTCTTTAGTTTGCTTCTCAAAAGATAGTTTAATATAATATAAAATTCTGGCTTTTCAGTTATTTTGCTTGAACAGTTTGAAGTTATATTTCATTGACTTTGGGCCTCTATTTTCACTAATGTCAGTTTTAGTCTACTCTTAATTTTGAAGCATTTGAGAAAAATGAATGTTTTATGACATTAAGGTATAATAAGATCATTATTAAAAACAGAGTCTGTTTCATTTTTGAAAAACTTAAGTAAATATTCTATGTGAAAAGGATCATGATATTCTTAGACAAATTTCCATAGTTCCTTTCTGACACTCATTTCACCCATTTTACTCATTTTATAATGCTTAATTATAAACATGCTTATATATTTATTGTATATTAATTTTAAAAAGTGTTTTCCTTGTAAATATCACACATTTTTAAAAATACTAATTCAAAATGACTTTTCATAAGTTTTAGATTTTGAAATTTAAGTGCACCTGGTGAGTCATACTATAAAAATCTAAACTGTATTATGCACACAAAAGAACAGAGAAGATATCTTTTGCAGCATCTATACAGAGAACCTTATTCTGGGATTATCGTTTTCCTTTTTGTACTGTAAAAAATGTACATTTTGGATTTCCTAATTTGACATCTTAAAAAATAAATTTAAGGCAAATACTAATGTCGTACCTACTGAAACGTAATGCGGTTTTGCACACAAGGTATACATCTGCACACTCTAATGATTTAACCATTATAGTAAGACAAGTAGTTTTAAAATGTAAAGTTTCCTAGGCTAGTATAAACCTAAGAAATATAGAGCACAAGTACTCCCTTAAAATCTATTTTGCCTTGTTCTTTATATAATTATTTTGGTATTTGTCTCTTTTTCACTGGATTTTTAATTTTTTTGGCTTGTGTTCCTGAATTTTAATCTATTGTATGAAAAATTAAGGACATTAAACACAGAGATATCTAAATTTACAGGCATTTATTTCTTTATGAAAACATAATTTTGTTCTGAACCAAGATCAGTACGATACATAGTCCTTATAATTGTTTTGACCGGTTTGCTTCAATAGTTTCTTTCATTTGTTCAGTCACTGACTTGTGCACTTACACTATCTTTCAAAATGCAATGAAATTTAAACCTTTTGTTGAGAAGTGTAACGTTTATTTTCAGTAGTCCTTTTGTCACTAATACCGATAGTGTGTATTACATCGAGTAATGTCTCATTTTCCATTTTTAAATAATCTTATGCATTACCACATGCACGTTAACATTTATATCAGTAATCACTAGAATCATTATTATAATACAACCACTATTAATGTATGTTGTCTTTAACATACAGTGCTTCACATTTATAATCAATATTTGTCTTTGTCTCACATCTGGTATGAATATGAACAGCATAGAAGAGAAATAGTTTGTCATTGTTTGAATGAACTTCAACTTCTTAATTTTTAGTAAAGTTCCATTTCAAAAAAATGTCCTGGGAAATGTGAGTGATTATGTACCTTCATCATTTTAAGAATAGTGATGGTTACAAGATATATACGTGATTATTATGTGAATATATAGGAATGGCTTTTACAACTTTATGACCTTAATCATATTGAAAAGGTGTAATTGCAGAATAAATGGTGTAGAAAGAACTAAATTTCTTTTGCTAAGGTCTGTGCAATCTGACGTTCTTGAGAAACTAGTAGTCCTCTCAGAAATAGCCAAAAACACATGAAGGAATGTGACAATAACACATCATGCCAGAAATGTTTGCTGTTTCCTTTTTCCTTATTGCCTTAGGGCCTGATTCTGGTAACTCTTCTGATATATTTCTTTTCTTCCCTTTCTTTTTCCTCTCCTTGTATCCATCCCCCAGGAACAGGAACTGAAACTCTGACAAGAGTTCAATATAGGAAATTAAATTTCATAGGGACCATTAAAATTTATTTTTAATTTCTCTCTTGTAATAGTTGTAAATAACTTATTAAAAAGTTTTGCCTTTTTTAAATAGTGGAATTTTTTCCTAAATTAATTTTAGGAGCATTTATAATGGTACTATTTTTTATCCAGTTTCTACCCTTGCCTCATTCATTGGTACATGAATTCAAGAGCTGTATTCTAACATGCTTTGTATAATTTTTCCCATCATCGAATTATGAAAAATTTCAAACATAAAGCAAAACTGAAACAATTTTACTTTGAACATCATACATTTACTAACTAGATTTTATCACCAAAATTGTATTAAATTTGTTTATATCTAAGTGTCTGTTCGTCTTTCTATTCCCCCATTAAATCAATGTCATTTTTGGATGCATTTCAGAATAAACTGTAGACATCATTACCCTTTTCCCTAAATACTTCAGCACGTGCATCATTAGGTAGAGTTTAAACCTATATGTGTTTACAGTTCTCTTTTAATTTAAAATTTATGTACATTAAAATTACGAATCTTAATGTGATATTCATAGTTTTGACATATGCATGCCTGTCACACTCAAATTCCTATTAAGACATAGAACATAAACGTAACCTTAAAAAATTTCCCTCATGCCCTGACCCAGTAGATACTCAGTTTAATCCCTCTCCCACATAGGCAGCCACTGCTCTGATTTTTAAAATACCACTGATTAATTTTTACCTGTTCGGTAAAAAAAAA
>NW_023187464.1:0-568 GCF_002007445.2 Ailuropoda melanoleuca | reverse complement strand
GCCAGCCTAAATGTCACACACAGGCCACTAAAGGCAGGGAAGGTTTTGGAGAAGGGCGTAGGCCTTTGGAACTCTGAGTCCTATGTGACCACTCTGCAGTTGAAATGCGGCAGGGAGTTGCCTTCAGGNAGTTGCCTTCCGAAAACCTTCCTAGCCCCAACAGTTGCCCTGTGATCTAAGGTGTAGGCATTGTCCCTTAGGCTATGTTTAGCAGAATTGTAGAACAGGCCGAAATTAGCATATGTATCTTTCCTGTAAACAGATCCTCCCAGTTTTCGGAAAGGCCTCTTGTCAACTTCATGAGCTTGAGAAACAGAGATTAGGATTTGTGATTATCCTGAAGGACCCATAAAAGTGGGAGCAAAGAAGAGCGAAGTGTTTTTGCCTTTGCCTCTGAGTGTTGACTGTCTTGCCATCTTCTCCTCTCTTTCACGGCAAAATTTGGAATAATCTTTCATCCATCGGTACAGGGCTTGCTGGCCATTCCCGATGTGCCCCTCTGCTTGTTTCCCTCCTCCTCCTCCAAGTTCCTGAGTGTGGACATCTACTAATCGTCATTAGCTGTAAG
>NW_023187463.1:0-1139 GCF_002007445.2 Ailuropoda melanoleuca | reverse complement strand
TATATTTTATGATAAATAACATTATTATTTGATATACAAAAATATAGCAAAAATATGTCTTAATAGTTCGGGTGCTTTCAGTATCACTATTACAATATCGCTTTAATGCTGCCTTTGTTCATAAGTCTTTGTTTTGGGTATTATTTCCTTAAAAGGGATTCACTGAGGGGCACCTGGGTGGTCCAGTCAGTTGAGAGTCTGACTCTTGGTTTCGGCTCAGGTTGTAATGTCAGAGTCAGGGGATCAAGCCCTGCGATGGGCTCTATGGTCAGTGTGGACTCGCCTTGGAGTTTCTCTCCCTCACCCTCTGCCCCTCCCCTCTCTGCATGCATGCACCCTCTCTCTCTCTCAATAAAATGAATAAATAAATCTTTAAAAAAGAGGGAGAGAGATTCATTGCAGCAGAATTAGGCAGCAAAAGACTCTACTCATTGTTAAGGATCTTAACACATATCTTTCAGTTGCTTTCTGGAACATTTGTACCATTTGAATTTGGTTGTATGAGCACGTCTTAATCTATCAAGAGATCTGCATTAGTGTTAAACATTCCATACATATAAATATATATATGTACATACATAAATGAAGAATATATAATTTAAATATTTAATATTCACATTTATAATTTACAAATTATGTGCACATAAATTATGCATTTACACNGTGCACATAAATTATGCATTTACACATATAATTTGCATACATAAAATATACCTTTATAATAATGTAAATTACATATATAAATATGTGTATATACAAATTGCATACATGTGTATAATTTTAATATTTAATAACTAGATAGGTGGAATAGTCATTCACTTTTATCACAATTAACTTAAAAATATTCCCAGAGTGTCTGAGCAATTATATATATTTTTGCATAGTAATTATTTTACCTTGGGGGAGCATACATTTCACCCCCCTGCTCTTAGAACTACAGGCCTTGATGAAAAGTGTCCCTACTCTTCTTCATACAGTTGGCCACATCACCCTTCAGTTTCCCACTTTTCAACTTGAAGAGAATGGATTGATAGCGTGGGAGCCACAGAAGGGTAATATCCAGCTTGAAGCTGGGTGGTGGTTATTGTCTCTAATGTTGCCATTCCACACTCTCTGGTGTGGTTTGTGGTTTTGGCTGA
>NW_023187462.1:0-1800 GCF_002007445.2 Ailuropoda melanoleuca | reverse complement strand
AATCACAATCTTCATTAAATCAATTGAAATACACAATGAGAAAGAAGGGAAAAGTATGGGGTAAGTTAACGCACTTTGGAAAGCCTGCAGGTTGAGTGGAAAGACCACACTACCTGAATCTTGGGATTTACGATGTCTCTATGGTCCTGTTGTTCTGCCTCAGTGTCCCTCATCGATGGTGTGGTTATGAGGACCAGAGCTGGAGTTCAAGTAAGAGGCCCACAGATGGAAGTTGCTTGGGCCAATGACACACACTTGCTCTATAAAAAACAAAACAAAACAAAACAAAAAACAAAACAAAACAAAACAAAACCTTAGGAAAAGTACATCTGGTCAATGGCTAAGCTTGACAATTAGCCAGGCGAACAGTTAGCTAACCTGGCTTATTTGTGTTTCTTGGGCAGAAGACACAAAGAGCCAGAATATGAGTCTCCAATGGGCGGGTGAATTAATGCTTCGTGTATATTAAGCCCTCACATTTATTTAGTGCCCTCATAAGTCTCATGCGTATTTTGTGCACAACAATCATTTAGTACCCAGGTGCCTCCTGACTATTAGGCATCTTTTCCTTCTTCCATCTCTTCCTAAGTATGTTCAGCACACACATGTTCTACTTATTAACCATTTATCTATACTTCACAGAACTTAAAATATTTCTATTATTTAAGATGACTAAGTCTTACAAAATTTCATCTTCAATAACAGAAATGAATATTCTCTAAAAACAAATGCATTTTACATCATTACAACTTGATTGTCTATTTACCTAGAAGATATATTTTAAATTAGAAATAAATGCAATATTTTGGGGAGTGTAAGCTTTCCTTTTTTTTTTTCCTTCTCTTCTTTCACTGGAAATGAGAGATCAAGACCAAAATGAGAAAATTTACAAAGAAAGCTACCTGATTTTTTCTTTCTCTCTCTCTTTTTCTTTCTCTTTCTTTCTTTCTTTCTTTCTTTCTTTCTTTCTTTCTTTCTTCCTTTCTATTTTTCAAGAGTTTATTTATTTATTCATGAGAGACAGAGGCAGAGGAGAAGCAGGCTTCCTAGAGAGCAGGGAGCCCAATGTGGGGCTCGATCCCAGGACTCTGGGATCATGATCTGAGCCGAAGGCAGATGCTTAACTGACTGAGCCACTCAGGTGCCCACTACCTGGTTTTCTACATGTGAACTGTAGCTCACAGAATGTTAATGAACACTGCAGAACAGGTGTTTAGTAAATTGATTATTGTGCTCCACAGCTTTCTTTTCTGCCGCTTCTCCTTCTCTGAGGTCTTTCGTGTTTCCTATCTCGCACCTCCCTTTGTGCTCCATTATATCTGCCCCCTTCCACACTGTGGCAGTGGGTGTGAGTTCCAGCTCCAGGACATGAGCACTTTTGGCTTTGCCTCTGACTTGCCCCTGGAGTTGGGGGATGGACTGAGGCTGTCTGATTTCACACATAACAGCTGCTGCTGCCCATGCTGTTTCTTATTGGGTTGCTTTCTTCCAGAATGGAGAAATGAAAGCATTCAGAAAAGAAGAAGTTGAGGAGCTCTTGGACTGTTTTCTGTTACTATTTTGGAGGTGATGAGCCAAGGTCCCCTGAGAGCCTACCGATTCTGAAAGGGGCTTTAGTTCCTGCAAGGGAGCAAGAGGTGCCAGGTCTGAAGACAAGGGCACAAAAAGGGTGGGGGATGAGAGCCCTTGAGGTTTCAGTGACAAATATTACCTATAAAATTGAGCCAAAGGCCAATCTGGAGCATTTGTGAATGGAAGCATGATCTCATTAAATTGTAGGTAAGATCACTTCTCATCTTT
>NW_023187461.1:0-919 GCF_002007445.2 Ailuropoda melanoleuca | reverse complement strand
AATTACTTAAAAATAATGGCTTATTTTAAAAGCGTTTTGCATTAGAAAAGATGAAAATTTTCAAAACGCTTATATGGGAATTGGATCTTTACCTGCCAATAAATCTCTTAAAATATGTAAAACTTGATGAGTAATCAGAGAAAATAAAATTAGTAGAACATTGCAAAACTATTGCTTTTCTTTATCCAATTGGCTAAGTTTTCAAAAATGATAATATCCCACTGTCAGCAATAACCTGGAAGTTACTCTTGCTCACTTTAGTTAGAAGTATAAGCACAGCTTTTCCAGAGGGCTTAAAATGTTATATACCCTTTAATCCAGTAATTCCACTATTATGAATTAATCCTGAAAAAGTAGAGGCCTGAATCCTGAAAAGTAGAGGTTACAAAAAGTATGCGTGTGTGTGTGTGTGTGTGTGTGAATATGTTTCTGAATGTATGTGTGTTTGTGGGTATGCACACACACACGTAAGTGCCCACGTGCATTGCGGTATGCAAAAAGAGCCAACAGCAATGGATTGGGGAGTAAATGGGAGCAAAGTGTGATTTTAGACAAGTCTCCCAGAAGTTCAACAGGAAAGAAAGGAGAGAGAACAGATTGGTAGCTACAAGGAGAGATAAGACCGAGGAATATTATTTATGCTGGGGGAGATTTAAACCTGTTTAACCATTAATGAGAAAGAAAAAATAGGTGAAAAGTGGAGTAGACAGAAGGGGCATTGATGGAGGAAGTCACTGAGATACATGAGGCCCAACATCTACTGTGTAGACCAGAGGATTCCTGTGACAGGGAGCTGAGAAGCAGTTAGCCATAGATGGGTGTGTATGTAAGGGGCTAGGGGAGCCAAACAGAGGGGCAGAGGATTTAACCAGAGGCAGAGCCACAAATGCTCTCCTGGGAAATGAATTTTTAATAACAA
>NW_023187460.1:644-878 GCF_002007445.2 Ailuropoda melanoleuca | reverse complement strand
GTTAAGAGTTGGCTTGTGTATCTTGCTGCTCCCCTGTTGGGGGCATATATGTTTATAATTGTCATATCCACCTTTGAATACTTCCTTTAAGAATAATATAGTGCCCTTCTGTGTCTCTCTCTATAGCCTCTAGCTAAAAATCCAATCTATCTGATATGAGAATTGCTACCCCAGCTTTCTTTTGAGGTCCATTTGTGTGGAAGATGGTACTCCATCCCCTTACTCTAAGTCTGA
>NW_023187460.1:0-198 GCF_002007445.2 Ailuropoda melanoleuca | reverse complement strand
AGACAGGTCTGACGTAATTCTGATACCTTTGCCTTGGTACGTGAGAAATTTCTTTGCCCTGGCTGCTTTCAATACTGTATCCTTGGATCTAAGATTTGCAAATTGCACTATGACGTGATGTGGCATAGGTTTGTTGTGGTTGAGCTTGGGAGCGGTCCTCTCTGCCTCTTGGACACGAATGTTTGTTTCCCTTGCTAG
>NW_023187459.1:0-552 GCF_002007445.2 Ailuropoda melanoleuca | reverse complement strand
TGTGTGTGTGTGTGTGTGTGTGTGTGTGTGTGTGTGTGTGTGTTGAGGGTGTCAGCTCTTGGTGTCAGCACTGAGCACCAAGAAGGCCCTCCCCACATGGTGGCAGGCAGCCATCAAAGACAGCCTTGAAACCAGGACCTGTTGCTGCCCCTCCCTCCTCGGAAAGCATGGGCGTATGTCTGTGTATAGGTCTCTGTGTGTGGCATGCCCCACGTTGTTTAAAGAATCAGCTCCAGGGCTGGTTGTACACTCTAGCATTTCTGCATAATAAAAAGGATGCATAATAGGAGACGTGGAATTCCTCAGAAAGGCCCAGAACTTTTCAGTTTAGCCCTCTTAGAGGCACTGTGGGGACCTGAGGAAAGCTCTGTCTAGATAGACCATCCTTCCAACAAAAACTACAGACCTACAATATTCTGATGACTGTGCTGGGGGAGGGTGTCTATAGAACCTCCCCCAAAGCCTTCAGGTTAAAACCTGTAGTCTCTTTGTTCATGGTTTAACTAAACCTGGTTAGTTTAGGTTAATTTGTGCTTCCCAGATGTTTTCACC
>NW_023187458.1:0-1027 GCF_002007445.2 Ailuropoda melanoleuca | reverse complement strand
AAAGAAAAATAAGCAGAGTCGAAATCCTCTGCCCTTTAGCCCAGCACAGTTTGAATGTTAGGTTCCACAGATGGTCCGCAAATAACCTTAACCCACAACAGGAGCCTCACACAACCAAAGGAGGCCACTCAAACCTAATGAACGGCAAAGACCTTGGGGCGCCCAGGACCTCATCCCCTCTCCATGTGCAAGACAGCGTATTTGCTGAAACGTAACACGCATGCCCCCACATGCACCTAATGTGTCCATTCTTCAGAGGGAAGGCCCCTCATAACCAGGGTCAATGGAGGATACCATCCCCTTGCGGCAGAGCATGGCAGCACAACCAAGACTGACCCAGAGGAGCTTTTACCAGCTACATATGAAACAGACCCTTGACAAGACCTGCAGATTCCCAACCCCCACCTCCATCACACCTACCTGAGGATTTAAGATGCTCTGTTGGAAGTCCAAGTCCAAAGTCTATGTGTTTCAGGGACACAGATAGCACCTTGTCCTTTTTAAAAATATATATACTTTGCTGAATTTTCCTCTCAAACTTTAATAACAACACATACTCACAGGAACCCTTCCCTTCAAAGTGTCTAACTAATGCCAGCTACTTGGTATGTATCTTTCCATGTTTTTGCTGCGCTAATGCAAACAGGCAACCATAAAAAGTCACATGAATGGATTTTCTTTCTTGTCAAAAATAAGATCATCCCATACAAATTTGCTTTCTTTATTTAACAAGATATTATAGGGGGGCGCCTGAGTGGCTCAGTCAGTTAAGCGGCTGCCTTTGGCTCAGGTCATGATCCATCGAGCCCTGCATCAGGCTCCTTGCTCAGTGGGGAGCCTGCTTCTCCCTCTCCCATTCCCCCTGCTTGTGCACACACTCGCTGGCTCTCTCAAATAAACAAATAAAATCTTTAAAAAAAACCAAGATATTATAGATATATCTCCATGGTTTTTTTCCCCAATAGCTGCATAAAACTCCAGGAGTATGAAATAATATAATTTACTCAATAATTTCCTATTTTTGTAC
>NW_023187457.1:395-621 GCF_002007445.2 Ailuropoda melanoleuca | reverse complement strand
GTGAGTGGTGCCCTGGCCATTTCCACCCTCCGATTCCTGGGCCCGTGAATCCTGGCTCTGGGAGACATGGCTCCATATGTCGGTCACTGACTCAGAGCACAGACAACCTTCAGGAGCACGCCGTCCCGGCCCTGCTGTGTACCGCCACCTGCTGTGTACCGCCACCTCGCTGGGGCTGGAACCGAACCTTCAAAGGCCATTCCATTGCCCTCTCAGCCAGCGGCTA
>NW_023187457.1:0-281 GCF_002007445.2 Ailuropoda melanoleuca | reverse complement strand
GTGGGTGCGACGTTCTAGGGGTCCACGATGTCTAGGTGGAAGTGCAGCGTGAGGGGAAGGCAAATCTGTATCCTGAGTGTCTATTCCAGTAAGAACAGTGCCCGGCCCTTCCCACCACGGGGGCTGTCCAGTGCCATCGGCCTGCCAGCAGGTGGCTGGCTGGTCGCCCCAGGACGGGTGCCGGGTGAGGGCTCGGTGTGGGTGTCCGCTGCTGGCACACGGGGCACGCAGTGGGGGCCAGAGCCGGTTGCGCCTTGGTGCATGATGTCCCCGCTGCTGAG
>NW_023187456.1:404-630 GCF_002007445.2 Ailuropoda melanoleuca | reverse complement strand
GTGAGTGGTGCCCTGGCCATTTCCACCCTCCGATTCCTGGGCCCGTGAATCCTGGCTCTGGGAGACATGGCCCCATATGTCGGTCACTGACTCAGAGCACAGACAACCTTCAGGAGCACGCCTTCCTGGCCCTGCTGTGTACCGCCACCTGCTGTGTACCGCCACCTCGCTGGGGCTGGAACCGAACCTTCAAAGGCCATTCCATTGCCCTATCAGCCAGCGGCTA
>NW_023187456.1:0-281 GCF_002007445.2 Ailuropoda melanoleuca | reverse complement strand
GTGGGTGCGACGTTCTAGGGGTCCACGATGTCTAGGTGGAAGTGCAGCGTGAGGGGAAGGCAAATCTGTATCCTGAGTGTCTATTCCAGTAAGAACAGTGCCCGGCCCTTCCCACCACGGGGGCTGTCCAGTGCCATCGGCCTGCCAGCAGGTGGCTGGCTGGTCGCCCCAGGACAGGTGCCGGGTGAGGGCTCGGTGTGGGTGTCCGCCGCTGGCACACGGGGCACGCAGTGGGGGCCAGAGCCGGTTGCGCCTTGGTGCATGATGTCCCCGCTGCTGAG
>NW_023187455.1:0-855 GCF_002007445.2 Ailuropoda melanoleuca | reverse complement strand
ATTCATCAGAAAGCAGGTCGCAGTTCAGTGAGCAGAAGAAAAGATTTTAATAGAAGCTGTGCCAAGGGCTGTAATGCATCATTTTAGGGCCCTAATTACATTACAATGACAAATATCAATGGTGACAACAGCAATAACCTACATCCTTTAATGGCTGTGCTGGAAAAGGAGTTTGGGCCCCACGCCATTAGATTAGACTCNCAATAACCTACATCCTTTAATGGCTGTGCTGGAAAAGGAGTTTGGGCCCCACGCCATTAGATTAGACTCAGTTTCAAAACATAGGCCATTAGAAGTGTGTGTCCACAGTATTATTGGCTGATCACTGAAGCCCAGTGGAAAGGCCTGTAAATAAATGATGCCTCCCTAAAGCTGGGTCCTGTGGGACAAAAGAGGCAAAATTAGTTGACCATGGAAGCAGCAGTGTTTCCGAGGCAACTTTAGCTTTCAAAGTGAGGAATGACCTGCTTAATTTTATGAAATCACACACACATCCCACCCCCCTACCGCCAATTAGCCTGACCATGAAAAATCCATTGGCATGACAACTTAAAGAAATTAAGAAGTCTTTTAAACAAAAGGAGACCTATAAAGAAAAAGTTTGCAAGATCCTCCCTTTTTTTCTGTTATGTGTGTTAATATACGTGAATGAATAAATAAATCAACTTTTCTACTTTTCTACATTTATTTTTTAAGAAAATGCAGATTATTTTTTTTCACAGTTGCTCAGACTTAAAATAGCCTACGTCTAAAATTGAAGAGGCCAAATAAATACCTCTTGGTCTTTATTTTGCCTGATGAGTAAGTTTCCTTAGAGTAGTTTTTATTGCCTAGATTATGTAGGCAAACTAAAGA
>NW_023187454.1:0-1106 GCF_002007445.2 Ailuropoda melanoleuca | reverse complement strand
GTAGAACATTGTTGTTTCTAGTCCTGTGACCATTCTGTAAACAGACTTAAAATAGACACACTTGCTGATGTAATGACCAGTACAGAACCTGGGGACTTAGACGATAGCAACTTTGTGAAACATGTCACGNGTCACATAATTGTATGGTACTGATATTTTAGCTCCACACTAGTTGCTTGCTCTTATTAAGGCTTATAAAGAATCTTCTATAAGGGATAGAAGATTCATGTTCATTTTTCCTCCTGAATTTGTTTTGAAGCAAGAGGAATTTTTTTGAATATTTATTTGGGGTCATCACTAAATCGTCTTATGCTAGTGATCATAAATAATTGTGTAGAGTTAAAAAAAAAAAAGAGCCAGTTCATCTATAAATCAGATTAAGTTTAAGATTTCCTCTTAAGCATTAATGTGCATGTCCCAAGCACCAGATCACTCCCTTTGCTGAACAGCCAATCTGTGGATTCTCTAATCATAGGTCAGCTACTGACTCAAATAATATCCTCACCTGGGTGGCTTCTGAATGGTTTGCAAGGTATTTGGTCAGTGGGAAGCGTGATGCCAGTGGCATGGCCACGTGCTGTAGGTCAGAATCAGGCAGGGACAGTCAGTTGTACACAAATATTCATTTCTGGGCATCAATGCTTACAAGATCTAAGGATTAGGGGCACCTGGGTAGCGCAGTCCTTAAGCGTCTGCCTTCGGCTCAGGGCGTGATCCCGGCGTTCCAGGATCGAGTCCCACATCAGGCTCCTCTGCTGGGAGCCTGCTTCTTCCTCTCCCACTCTCCTGCTGTGTTCCCTCTCTCGCTGGCTGTCNCTCTCGCTGGCTGTCTCTCTGTCACATAAATAAATAAAATCTTAAAAAAAAAAAAAGATCTAAGGATCAAGATAGTTTACTCTCAGAAGCTACGAATCTGTTGGCATTAAAGTCCTGAAGAACTTCCACCTCACCTCCCAAAGCCCTAAACCAGAGCTGTAGTGAGTTAGCAATATATATATATATTACAGTAATATTGTATGTAAATATATATATTTACATGTGATGTGGCCATATACGTAAGTATATATATGCATGGTGTATACATAATCCTAGGAATTTTTATTGAC
>NW_023187453.1:557-1008 GCF_002007445.2 Ailuropoda melanoleuca | reverse complement strand
CTTAGAACCAAGAAACAAAGTGTGAGGGGAAAGCCCTTGAAGTCACCACGGCCTTATTGAAGGTGGAATAGAATNATGGAAGGTGGAAGATGAATCAAGGTCCTTTGGTACCGTGAGTGAAACAGGACGAACACAGCATTGAGAACAAAATTTGTCCAACAGCAGCTTCCAACGAAATGTTTGCTTCCTTGGTAAGCCTATGAAAACTGCTGGTGGCAATGGAACGAAAAGGCCCAAAACACGTACGTCAGAAACAACACCCTACAGGGACCGTCCTAGCACTATCAACACCCTTCGTGAATAGGGAAACATGAGGGAAATTGGTCACGGATGCCTGACGAGAGTGCCCCATAGTGGTCCCTGTTACACCACACAGTCCAGGGAAATATCAACGATCATCATCTCTCGTGAGTAAGGGGCATGAATGAAAAGGCTCAGGATTTTCGAGGAA
>NW_023187453.1:0-305 GCF_002007445.2 Ailuropoda melanoleuca | reverse complement strand
GAACACAGCACTGAGAAAGACAATTTGGCCAAAACCCGCTTCCAAAGAAATGCTTGCTCCCTGGGGAAATCCTGTCAAAATTCCTGGCGGCAATGGAACGAAGAGGCCCAAAACACGTCCGTCAGAAACAACACCTTAAGGGACCGTCCTAGCACTATCATCAAACTTCGTGAATAGGGAAACTAGAGGGAAAGTGGTCACGGAAGCCTGACGAGAGTGCCCCATAATGGTCTGTGAGACCTCACACAGTCCAGGGTTAATATCAACGATCATCATCTCTCGTGAGTAAGGGAGCATGAATGAAA
>NW_023187452.1:0-611 GCF_002007445.2 Ailuropoda melanoleuca | reverse complement strand
ATGAAGCTTCATTTATATATTGGAGTATTTATTTTCAATTAGAACAAAACTTAAAATTTTTAGAGTTTCTTCTCATATAGAATGACCATCAGTTAATTGGAAAATATCATTATTGATTCTTGAAATTAGGGACNAATTAGGGAGAGAGTTCTTAATTTTAGGTTTAGTTGGAAACTTTTGGAAACAAAAGTGAATCCCAAAAATCAAACCAAAAATTATTACATTTCCTTGGCGCTTGTAGCATATACATTGATGAGCTAATCTGCTGTGAAGCTTCGTGAATGCTCTGAACATGCAAGTAGTACAGTTCCAAGACAAAATTGCTCCGAGATTCAACCCAAGAGCAAGCAGGAGATGCTGCCATTATTGGCACATTCCAGCAATTCCAAAAATGTCTTCCATACTCCAGAATATACTCCATACTTAAAATCCTACTACACATGACGCAGTCTTTTATGACCCAATAGAATTTGAAAAACAAGGTTTAAAATGCAAACCTTGCTACTAGAGTATCTAATTTTAATTAGATTTTTATTAAATTAAAAGTTACTGATGGCTGAGCTTTACCCAGGAGACCCCTGTGATAAGAGTCCTGATATCCTAAATCGGTC
>NW_023187451.1:0-1163 GCF_002007445.2 Ailuropoda melanoleuca | reverse complement strand
CCCTTCCTCATACTCCTTTCTACTTCCCTTTCTCAAACATCCATCTCATCTACACTCTGTCTCATCATCCCAGAATTAAGAAACCAAATCTCTCTGTCAAAAGCCTCCTCTAAATGCATCGGAGGAGCACGGTTGTCTTCCTAGTACACTTGGGAACTTGCGGCTCAGTTCAGGGCTGTCACCAGAGCCTCCAATTCCAGTATTTGCATCATCAATAGACAAAAAACACAGACATTTCTAACAGGGTGGGTGAAATTTTTTTTTTTAAATTCAATCAGCACAGTGTTCTATATAAGAAACTAGCAGAGCTGTCCTTGTCTCTGTGCTCTCTGCTCTGGGGTCCCAGAGCCAAAAGCAAGACCTACTTTCCTGCTGACATACCTGTACTTCCCCACTCTCTTTGATTCTAGCCACACGGAGACACGATATCACTGGGCATATCTGGACATGAAGTGGTAGTCCTAAAGCATTTTCACAAAAAAAATTTTTTTATCTCTTCCTACCTTATCACTGAACATGTGGAAATTTGTTAAGAATAAAGGACTTAGACATTTGTGGCTTTATGAAAAGAGCATCTCAGATTTAGAAGTGATAGCTTCTAGCACTATGAAGAACATAGTCTAAGTTAATAAGAGAGAGGAGAACTCCCACCCGAGAACTCTCACCATTGACTCTCCTACATAGTTATGCCCAGGCGAGGATGTCAATAGAGAGAACATGGTTACTAAGTCTCACATTTTATTATTATCATTACTTATTTTATTTATTTTACATTTTTTTAAAAGTAGGCTCGTCAGCCAACATGGGGCTTGGACTCATGATCCCGAGATCAGGAGTGACATGCTCTACCAACTGAGCCGGCCAGGCTACCTTCACATTTTATTTTTAAACCTCACTTTATTAAATTGCATTTCACTTTATACCCATACTTTAGTCGATGCCACCCAACTCCCCCCCATACCTCCTTTCTTGCTAATATCTCTAAATATGCTTCCAGAGTCTGTTCAAATATCCTCTTTTTGATAAATCCTTTACTACCAATCTGGGCACCTTTTATCAGCCCCTCCTTTACTTCATCAGACTTTATCCATGCTTATAATGTAGAATTTATAATGAATAGTACTTGTCACTTTGATGAGCTAGCATAGTACCTTCCAGTAAGG
>NW_023187450.1:0-701 GCF_002007445.2 Ailuropoda melanoleuca | reverse complement strand
AAAAAAAAAAGACAAGCACGAGAATGTTTCAGCCAGTGAGTTGGGAACTTTTTAATCGTTGACCAAGCTCTTGACATGGTGGCCTAGAATAATTTAGAAATGCAATGTGTATTCACAGTATCTCCCAATAGTAACAATGGCAGCTCAGGTGCACTGAGCACTTTCTGGGAGCAACTCTTGTTGCTAAGGCCGCACACACATCACTCCATAGCCTTGCAATAAGCAGAAGGAGGGGGTATCCTTATCCCTCTCCTGCAGAATGGGAAACCGAGGCTTGGGGAGACAAAGTTACC
Source organism: Ailuropoda melanoleuca (assembly GCF_002007445.2). Classification (NCBI taxonomy): domain Eukaryota; kingdom Metazoa; phylum Chordata; class Mammalia; order Carnivora; family Ursidae; genus Ailuropoda; species Ailuropoda melanoleuca. Next base: position 408 of record NW_023187450.1, on the reverse strand, counting down.
TGGAAGGATCACAGAGCCAGCAAGGGGAAGAGTGGTTCCCAAACCCAGAATTCTTCTCTTGACCACTGCACTCTGGATATGACGCTGAAACTGGGTGGAAGGAGGAAATGGGCCCCCAGTGTTTTTGACAACTCGATGGCAGACAACGGGGCAGCATTTTACTTTGAAGATGCCATGGCTTTCTGATTTACTTTGGGGAGGATGGCTCTTTGTTCATAAGCCTCCGAGGTCTGACAAAACAGAGCAAAATCCTACTCTCTGACAGCCAGGATAAGGAAGGCAACATCTTCACTTAAACACATTATTCACATCACTCGTCAAGTTTAGTCCTCACAACCACCCCATGCAGTGGACACAATTATTATCCCCATCCTAGATACGCAGAAACTGAGGTCTAAAGAGACAAGG
>NW_023187449.1:328-642 GCF_002007445.2 Ailuropoda melanoleuca | reverse complement strand
CAGCCACTGTAGAAAGTAGAGTGGAGGTTCCTCAAGAAATTAGAAAGATAACATATGGGACGCCTGGGTGGTTCAGTGGATTAAGCATCTGCCTTCAGCTCAGGTCATGATTCCAGGGTCCTGGGATGGAGCCCCACGTCGATCTCCATGCTCAGCAGGGAGCCTGCTTCTCCCTCTCCCTCTGCAGCTCCCCTTGCTTGTGCGTGTGTGCTCTCTCTCTCTGTCAAATAAACAAAATCTTAAAAAAAAAACAAAAACCAAACTAATGATGTTGAGCATCTCATCTGTTTATGTGGTTATTATCCATTTTTTTA
>NW_023187449.1:0-186 GCF_002007445.2 Ailuropoda melanoleuca | reverse complement strand
GAAGAGGAGCCTGATGTGGGGCTCGATCCCATAATGCCGGGATCACGCCCTGAGCCGAAGGCGGACGCTTAACCGCTGTGTCACCCAGGCACCCCAGGGAGAATACATATGCATGCCTGTTTGTTGCAGATATGGAAGCAATCCATGTCTACGGATAGATGAATGATGAAGTAGTGTGTGTACACA
>NW_023187448.1:0-5049 GCF_002007445.2 Ailuropoda melanoleuca | reverse complement strand
CTTGTGTTCCCTCTCTTGCTGGCTGTCTCTATCTCTGTTGAATAAATAAATAAAATCTTTTAAAAAAATGTAAACTTTTAACCTCTTTATCTCAAAAAATATTTTATTGCCATAATGATTTCGTCTTTTGGTTGGTATTTGGTGGGAATAGCTTCCTCCTTCCTTTTACTCTAAATCTTCCTGTGTCCTAATGTTATAGATGTGTCTCACATAAATGGCAGAGAGCTGGATTTAAAACAGTTCAGTCTTCAATATTTGCCTTTTAACTCGTATACTTAGTCCAGGGCGCCTGGGTGCCTCAGTCGTTAAGCATCTGCCTTTGGCTTGGGTCATGATCCCAGGATCCTGGGATGGAGCCCCGCATCAGGCTCCCTGCTCAGCGGGAAGCCTGCTTCTCCCTCTCCCTCTCTCCCTGCTAGTGTTCTCTCTCTCACTGTGTCTCTCTCTGTCCAATAAATAAATAAGATCTTAAAAAAAAAAAAAACCTAGTGTATTTAGTCTATTTGTAAATAATTGTAATTACGAGAATATGTGATTTATAAATTTTATCTTCTTCTTGTCCAACTTTTTTTACATTAATCTTTTATATTTTGTTTTGCATTCTTTTGGGTTGATTTTTCTTTGATTCTTTTTCCTCTGCTGATCTGTGAATGCAGCAGAAATCACTTGTGCTTTCTAATAACTGTGTTCTCTGCTCTTCTGGCCTTCTTGCTCTGGCCAGTGGAATATGGACAGAAGTCATGTACTCCACTTCTACATCTGGCCTGTAAAACTCATTCTCTTTCCCTATCCACCAGATCACTGGCAAAAACTCCAGAATCTAGAGAAGGGAAGAGCCCCAAGATGAAAGAAGTCTTGGTTCTTTAATGACTGAATGTGAAGCACTCTTACCCTTATTCCAGTCCATATTGTACTATATTCTGATGTAAGCAGGAAATAAAATCTGATTGCATGAAGTCACTGAGATTTTGTATTGAAACTCTTTGAGAGGCTATCATTATTTACCTCAATACATAAATTATAGATGTTTTCTATCTTTTTTAGTAGTTACTCTCAAAATTTTAACATGCATCCTTACCAAAATCTAAAGATCAATATTATATTTGTCATCCTGCTGAAAGGAATATTCTATCTCTAGCTATGTACTACTGTTTCCAGTATTTTTGTTCTATGTCACTTCTTTAACCTTGCAAATTAACCGTTGTTATTACTGCTTTATGAAGTCAGTGTGTGTTCACACCCACATTACCATTATCTTGGCTTGGCATTTCTTCTGTCTCAGGTCTCAGATCTTCCTTCTCAGATCATTTTACTTTTCCTTGAAGCACATACCTTACCAAAGATTTGTGAGTGGAAAATTGTTTTGTTCACCTGAAAATATCCATATTTTGCTTTGTTCTTGAAGAATAGTTTTTGCTGGATTTATAATTCTAAGTTGACAGTTATTTTCTCACTTCTTGGCAGATACTTTCCCACTACCTGGCTTCTCTTGCCATTGATAAGAAACCAGCTATGAAATGGTCATTCCTTTGTAAGTAATGTCTTTTCTGCCTTGCTGCTCTTTAGATCTATTTTTGGTGTGTTCCAGTTTCCTTTTATTTATCCTTCTTTGGATTTGTTGTGCTCCCTTGGTGCAAGTATTTCTATCTTTCCTTGATTTTGGAAAATGTTCAGCTTTTTTCTCTTTGCAAATTGCCTCTCCCCTATTCTTCCAATGACCTCTTTCTGGAGATCCTATTACACATATGTTGGACTTTCCCCCACTACCCTCCATGTCTCATCATCTTATATATTAAACATTTTAAAATTTTTAATTCAACTATAATTAACACAGTGTTTTATTAGTTTCAGGTGTACAATATAATGATTCCAAAATTCTACCAGTGCTCATCAAGATAAGTGTAATGTTGGGGCCCCGGGTGGTGCAGTCGGTTAAGCATCTGACTTGGTTTCGGCTTAGGTCATGATCTTAGGGTTGTGAGATCAAGCCCCAAGTTGGGCTCCATGCTCAGTGCAGAGTCGGCTTGAGATTCTCTATCTCTGCCTCTCTTCCAGCTTGCTTTCTCCCTCTCTCAAATAAATAAATAAAATCTTTTTTAAAAAGTTAAGTGTACTCTTGATCCCCTTTATTTCACCTATCACCCCACTGATCTCCCCCCTGGCAACCACCAGTTTGTTCTGTGTTTTTAAGTCTGGTGTTGTTTTTTTTTTTTGTCTCTTTTTGCTTGTTTGTTCATTTGTTTCTTAAATTTCACATATGATTAATCTCATATTTTTAATACTGTAGTTTCAGTGTGCTATATTATTGGTAATTCCTTTGATTTGTCTCTTCCCAGTTTTCTAATTTGTTGTTTAACCCATCCACTGATGTTTTTAGTCTTTGTGATTTTTTTCATTTCTAAAAGTTCTTTTTGGTTCCTTTACAAATACCCTGGTTGTTTCTGAGTCTTTTGTAGCTTGCTCTTAATTTCAAGTCTCTTTTTGTCTTAATTTTTTAAAAAGATTTTATTTATTTGTCAGAGACAGAGAGAGCACAAGCAGGGGGAGTGACAGGCAGAGGGAGAAGCAGGCTCCCTGACACAGGGCTCGATCCCAGGGCTCTGGGATCATGACCTGAGCCAAAGGCAGATGCTTAATGACTGAGCCACCCAGGCACCCCTGTCTTTAAATATACTAAGCATATTTTAGTTTATGTTATGCACCTGATAATTCCAGTACATTAGGTCCTTGCAGCTGTGATTCTGCTACTTGTTGTTTCTGCTAATCCTCCCTTAGGGTACCTTTTGCCTTGCATGTTTTATGATTTATTTTTCTGAGCTCATGTTCATGGAATTCTATGAGGCTTGGTAGAGGTTCTGTTTTCCCCAGAGATTCTTTATATTTACTAATGACAGGTGCTGGGGGCAAGGTGTTATCCACCAAGCACCTTTTATATTAATCTAAATTTGGGTTTTTCAGACTATTCATGTTGTGTGAACCAAAATCACATGTGAGAGTAGGTTTGGGTTACCAATTCTAAAAAAAAAAAGAAGAAGAAGAAAGAAGAAAAAAAAAGACATTAGTTGCTTGCTATCAGAGACAGAAACAAGACATATACATTTTATTGCTATCTAAACCTTTCACAGAGGATATAACCCTTCAGCTTTCTATGTGTGTGGGGCTTTCTTTTCTTTCATGAATTCAAGGCTTTGTCTTCACCTAGATTTTAAACCCTAAATCACTAAGTTCCTAGAGTGGCAAATGTCCCAAAGCAGTTACTACCTTTAACACTTGCTGAATTCAAGCTTAGGTTTAATTTTTGGTCTCTTAAAGATTTCCCTTAATTTCTTCAAAGCTCATCTATGCATTTACAGAGAATTGTTGAAATATACTTTATGGTACATTTTAGATGTCTTATACTATGGTGTGTCTTGTTTGTCTTATTTTGTTGTCACCTTGCCCTAAATGAAGTATTCCTTGGGTCTTCAAACTCTGCAGTTAACCTCTACTCTCCCTCGTTCCCTGCCAAGTATCCTTCCATTAGGCTCCTAGACAACCATAGTAAAAACATAAAATGTGTAAAATTTTAAGTCCCTTGGTAGACTTGGTAAATTAATCAACTTGGTAAAGTAATCAATTATTCCAAGTATTTAAGAGATATACGAGGAAGTCACCAATTATTAACCACTTTGCCATAATTAGTGAATCCACTGCCTTCTGAGAAAACTGTTTCTATCTGTTTAAGAAGGACCAGGCAGAGAGGGACTGGATTCTAGCATTTGAATTGAACAAAGTCAATGAAAGGCAAGCATGGGAGTTGGGCATTTTTTTATGACAAAAGCAAAGTTCCACCGATGTGGTTACCAGCACCATTTTTTACCTTAGTTTCATAGGGATCAGACCTGACACAGACCAATTCCAAGAGGAAGGCAGCCTAGGAGAAGTAGGATCAACCATCAACCAAATACTGGAAGTCAAAGAACACCATTATTATGTGTCTGGTGAGGGAAAGTATAGGAGATGCAGGGAATGGCTGTTGTGTTAACATCCATCTGGCCAGAAAAAAACTTTCCCAATCCAGGAAAACAAAATGTCTTGGGTCCAGTTACATTAGCAGGTGCTACTTTTATCTTTTCTAATGTCAAGTTGCCAGCCAGGGAGTTCCACTTTGAAAAAGAAGTGATGTTTTGCCAAATAAACCAAGTCTTTATTTCCAAGATGAATTACTCACATGGCAGAGAGGTTTTCCCCCATTATTTATCCATTGTATTAACCTTCTTTTGGGCTTTTCCTCACCTGAAGCCGTGGATGGGACTTCGGTGAGTTCCCTTTAGCTTCAGGTTTGAAGATAACTGTGCCCCTACTGTGAATCATGGAGACTGTGAAATCCACACCAATGAGGTAGGCAGGGATAGGCAAGATGGTAATGACGATGAGGATGATGAGCAAGACTTTAGCCCATGATGGATAAATTCGGAATACCTCATTTGACTGTGGAGAAAGGGAAGGTTTAGAATACCCAGGTTCTCTGAAATGGAAGGCTACAGAGGTTGGGGGTAGGACATGAACCAAGGCCAGAGACTAGATAACTGAATCCCTAAGGGAATCAGGGAATAAGAGGACAGAGTCCTAGAGGCCAGAGCAGACTGAAAAGTCCTCACCCACTCCCCAGGGGTTTCTGGGGTCTTAGAGGGAGGCTCACAATTTTTGAGTCCCAGGCCAAGTAGGTGATGTTCTTCAGAGATAGATGAATCAGGGTGCTTACAAACAGGACTAGCAGCACAAATGGAGACAGAAAACACCACAGCCAACGATAGATGGGGGAGATGGGGTGGCCCAACATGATAATCAAGTCTGCAAGGAATCTGGGAGGAAGGGCCACAAGACTTTGGGGGGTGGCCTGTTCAGGCCTCATCCAGCCTTGGGGAGGGGTCAATCCAAACCCAGCCTGGGAGATAAAGCTTCACATTTCTTAAACCTTTTTATTCACCTCCACAACCAGTTTTCTTGCCTCTAATTCATCACCTTTCAGTCTGATTTCTGTCCCAGCCCCAGGATTAAAAAAAAAAA
>NW_023187447.1:0-1084 GCF_002007445.2 Ailuropoda melanoleuca | reverse complement strand
TGAGACCTATGGAGTTGTCAATGTCCACCTTGTCATGGATGGCCATACATGCACCCTGCTGACCCTTCATGGTACATTCTCAAGATTTTCCACCTTCATCCGCAGAAGAATATAAAGATGTCTAAGATGAGTTTGCTGTCACAATAATCCAAGCTTGGGAATGCACTAGAACCTCCTGCTAAGCCAGATACCATCAATTGTAAAACTCGGGTGATGGGTTTGCTAGCAGGTTGGCCATAACATGCTTGGCCAAAGGTCAGAATCTGCTGTGCATTCTGGTACAAAGGTTGACCAAACACTTCCAAAGGAGGTCACACTGGAGGAGAGGAATCCCCTAATCCCAGAGGGGAGAGCCCTCCCTTTTTCTCCTTCACACTTAGTCAAAGTGGACCATTGGCCCTATATTTNATAGAAATGACCTTCATAAGGAGAGAAGATGGAAAATTTGTGCATGACTGTGGAATGGGTGAAAAAATTGTGGATTCAGTGGCAACGGATTATGAGACCTATGGAGTTGTCAATGTCCACCTTGTCATGGATGGCCATACATGCACCCTGCTGACCCTTCATGGTACATTCTCAAGATTTTCCACCTTCATCCGCAGAAGAATATAAAGATGTCTAAGATGAGTTTGCTGTCACAATAATCCAAGCTTGGGAATGCACTAGAACCTCCTGCTAAGCCAGATACCATCAATTGTAAAACTCGGGTGATGGGTTTGCTAGCAGGTTGGCCATAACATGCTTGGCCAAAGGTCAGAATCTGCTGTGCATTCTGGTACAAAGGTTGACCAAACACTTCCAAAGGAGGTCACACTGGAGGAGAGGAATCCCCTAATCCCAGAGGGGAGAGCCCTCCCTTTTTCTCCTTCACACTTAGTCAAAGTGGACCATTGGCCCTATATTTCCTGGACATGGTTTTGACACTCCATGACTTGAGCTGTGCTGCTAAAAAGCGATCCCTCAGCCTCGGTTGTTTCTCTGGCAGGGCACCGCTGGAATGCCCATCTTACAACCAGCCTGGATAAAAGTCTGGGCCACCACGTGACTTGGCCATCTGTTGTCACTCACCCTCTGCTGCTCA
>NW_023187446.1:284-598 GCF_002007445.2 Ailuropoda melanoleuca | reverse complement strand
TGATATAATAGTTTTCAGATAAATGGATAACTAGAGACCCCCAACTTTCTCCTCCTACTTTTTTAAGGGTAACTTGGCAGGAGCTAACAAAATCAAGACATAACCCAAGAAAAGCCCTTGCTTGTCTGTCATCAGCCACATCCATTTTGGGAAAATATCCACAATTTTAAAGATATTCTGTCCTGGAAGCAGGAGTTGAGTGAGTGGTCAGATAGACTAGGGTGGGGAGAGAATAGATGGCCAGTATGTTAATTCCTTCTATTGTCTCTCTCTATTTTCTTTTAAGATTTTATTTATTTATGTGTGTGTGTGAG
>NW_023187446.1:0-192 GCF_002007445.2 Ailuropoda melanoleuca | reverse complement strand
CAGGAAGCCTGACATGGGGCTTGATCCCAGGACCCCAAGATCATGACCTGAGCTGAAGGCAGATGCTTAACCAGTTGAGCCACCCAGGCATCCCTCCATTGTCTTTTTTATTTGTCTTTTATTCTTTTTTTTTTTTTTTTAAAGATTTTCTTTATTTATTTGACAGAGATAGAGACAGCCAGTGAGAGAGGG
>NW_023187444.1:0-3269 GCF_002007445.2 Ailuropoda melanoleuca | reverse complement strand
TCTTGTCATGACACTGGCTCCACCTCACTATGGCCTGGCTTGTCTTCTAAAGGAACACAGCAGCTACATGACTGGCTCCCACCTGGATAGCCTCTGTCTTGTATAATGAACCTGGCAATCCTCTATTAGCTAAAGGTGATACCATATATCCCACAATGTCTTCAGTTATCAGACATCTGATGTGTCTTTCTCTTATATGACACAGAAGCTGGGCATTGCCAACATTTTCAAAACTTGACTGCACCTTCCTTTTCAGCTCCAGCTTATTCATATAATCTATTTTCTAGTCAGGCTGAGCTTCTCTCAAATTCCTCAAATACATCATGAACAATCATGTCACCATGTTTTTTGCATCCCTTTCCTGGATTATCCTAATTTTATTCCTTCCATACTCATGAAGACCGACCTTCAAGACACAGGGGAAAATATAAAAGAAAATTGCTACCCTCATCCAATCCCCAGACTAGTTTTGTGGCTCCATGTTCGGATTTCTCCAAACATTTCATATGCAATATGCAATTCTATAGCAGCTCTTCACTGAAAGTACCTGTCTCATACATGGCATTACAAAGTACTTGATCACATGAATTTAATCTTTTTCTTTTTACTTCTGTATAGCCCATGTAAGTCAATGCTATTGGCATTTATGAAAAGCTGCAGTATAAGGAAATTATGTCATTTAGATTCTCGCTTTTGACAGACTCTTACTTCAATGGCCCACAGTGAATGATGCTCTCTCGTAGAGTCCTTCCTGGATTGATTCTGTGCTTGGTCATAAAACTTCCTTTGATCAAAGGCATTGTAAGAAATCATGTTAACAGAGGCTTGATAGACACTTGCACATTGGGTCTCACCTTCATGGAATGTACCTATTTAGAAACCAGTCTACATTACGTAATAAAACTCATTACAAATGGTATTGTAAGAAATGTTAACAGAGGCTTAATAGACACTTGCACATTGGGACGGACTCACCTTCATGGAATGTACCTATTTAGAAACTAGTCTACATTATGTAATAAAATACATTACATAATGTATTACATTATNGGTATTGTAAGAAATGTTAACAGAGGCTTAATAGACACTTGCACATTGGGACGGACTCACCTTCATGGAATGTACCTATTTAGAAACTAGTCTACATTATGTAATAAAATACATTACATAATGTATTACATTATGTAATAAAACTTACTATGTGGTAAGAGACTATAGAGGATGAGAGGCCATTATGAACATTCCAGCTCACAGTTGATAAAACCACATGAGTTTGAGTAATCTTAGCTGTACCACATGCAGCAGAACTGCTCAGCTGACCAGTCGACTCACAGAATCATGACAGATAATCAATTATTGTTGTTTTGAGCCATTACATTTTGGACTAATTTGCTACACAGCAAGAAACACTGAAACAATCCCTTAAAATCCTGGATATAGAATGCATAATTTCATATTATATATATGGCTCTGCTTCTGCTTTTGAAATTTAGAGAATGCCTATTTCTACAACTTGGGGAATTTCCCACCACACTGGATATAACAAGCATTTTGAGATGGCCCCAACTATACCAATCCAAAGACATTCTGGAAAATGTTTCCACTTACAAAGACTCAAATCAAAAAAATGATGTCATCGGTAACAGTAAAACCAAGAAAACAAAACATTCTTGGATTTAATATATATATATATATATAAATTATATGTATGTATATTTTTTCTGTTGCATTTTCCAGCAAAACATAATGGTTTCTGACATGTCATCTTCTTCTCTTTTTCTTAAATATGTTTCCTCTTCCCTATTCCTTGTCACTATTTCTGACTGTGCTGGATATCTTTTGCTTGCCCTTTAGGCTAAATCCATATTTCCATATTTCTTTAGCTTGCTCTGTGCTCTGGAAAGCTATTCAATTCAGAATATGTCAATAAGCCTCCCTGCTCTCTTTCAGGAAGGAGAGTATAGCAGGAAATTATAGTAAAGGCAGAGAATGAAGCTCATAATTTATATCTGCTTACACATTTTCCTCCTTAAAGATTCCTATAGGCATCACTTGAACAAAAGTCACAGTTCTCCTCGGGTGGTTCTCTTCTCCATGTTTTGGTAACCATTCCAACCCCTTGCTCCCATAAACCAAAGATGCTAATGATGTCTCAGTAGACCTAGGATATTGTATGACCTTGGGTTTCACTAGAATTGACCTACATTTTGTAAATATTTCTCTTAGTAAATGCCTTTCAACTCTCGTATTTAAATATGCTGTCTATGTCTTTTCAGGACTCTGATTTATTACTTCAGTATGTCTTCTCGAAGGTCATTCATACAAATGTCCCAGCTCACTCACAATCCAGCCATCTTTAAATGGACATGACAGCTGAGGTTCCAAGTAATATTTAGCCAGTGGTACCACAGCTGCCCTCTTCCTTGAGTCAACACTGCATATGCAACATGCAATGTCCACCCTTTTACATGTTATATGAACATATAAGCTTCATGTTCACTCATGAAAATAACAGAAAATAGAAATGCTGCATAGTTGACTGAAAGAATAACAAAAACTATTAAAAGTAAGTGTGTTTTTGTCTTCTTTCTTTTTTCTTGTATTCTCCTTTCTCTTTTTCTTATTCAGAGGTAAAGTACAGAAGAGTTGACTCACATGTCTCAGAAATCATTTTTATGTGTTTGAGAGGTTTTTTTAGAATGCTTTTTGAATCTGCCAGAATGGCTTAAATGAACAATGCTTTATGCAGTCATAGCTACCACCTATTTGACAAGTCCCTTCCCTTTAACTATTTGTCTTTGAAAGGATTTCTTATCAGACGAAGTTTATATTCTTCCTCATTTTTTTTTCAAATTGTGTTGTATACAGTAAGGATTCTACAATGAATGTATAACCTATGTATGTTTTATCAAGGGCATTAGATGAGTTGCTCAAAGTCACAGCTTCAGAGAATCTGAAAGTTTTAAGGGAATAATGGAGGCTTCTGGAATGGCCAGTAGGAGGTGCCTCTGAAATCTTGGTTTGCTCGTCATTCCAAAACTGTATTAGTGGATAAGAAGCATTTAAGAATAGATTACTAACCTAAAATGGTAACTTTATTTATTCTCTTCTCTACAGATCTAGTTATTCAGGTTTTATCTATGGATAAGGACTTTAAAAAAAAGTATTACTATCTAGTAATATTTAGTAATTTTTTGTGACATTAGGAAATCACTGTCAACTAGATTCCTACAAGAATGAAAACAAAAGAGGGGCACCTGGGTGGCTCA
>NW_023187443.1:0-662 GCF_002007445.2 Ailuropoda melanoleuca | reverse complement strand
TCAACACAGAGGAACTCATTAAAACTTATGTCAGATCATCTTATTTCTCTGCTCACTAACTTCTGGTCTCAATCAGAGGAAAAGTCAACATCTTTATAATGGTTTGTAAGTCCCCCATGATCTGACAATGTTCTTCCACTCTCATCTTTCCCTACTCTGCTCCAACCACACCAGATTTCAAGCTGTTCCTCTAGCACAGCCTGACAAGAGCCAATCTTAAGGCCTTTGCACTTGCTGTTCCCGCAACCTTCTGCCCAATAAACACAATCCTCATTTTCCCGTGTTCATGCACTTTTTAGTCAAATGTTCCCTTCTTGGTACCAGAGGCCTTTGTGAGCACCATATTTTGAACTGTACCTTTACCCTGGAACTGCCAATTCCCACTTTTTGTTTTCTCTTTTTTTTTCCTGTAGAANTTTTTTTTTCCTGTAGAACACAAATTACCATCTAATATACCCCTATAACATTTTTATTTTTGTATATAACTCCCCAACTAGAAGGTAAGCTGATGAGGGTAATGATGAGAGTGTTCTAGTTTGTTTTTTGCTTATTTTTTCACTGACATATGCTCAGCTCCTAGAACAGTGCAAGCGACACTATAGCTAATTAAATAGTTAAATGGATGAATCAATACTATTATTTGGTATTAAATTGGGCGGAGG
>NW_023187442.1:0-3668 GCF_002007445.2 Ailuropoda melanoleuca | reverse complement strand
GGAACCGTTCCTGCTGTCCCCACCTCCGTCCACCTCTGGCAGAGGATGTGAGACTCAGTCTCCAAGCTGACATGCAGAGAATCCCCTCCTTTTGGGGGGGGGGCGTTCACCGGAACAACATTTATACCTTTGTCTACTTATGTTTGTTCTCTGCTTATTCCTTCCCGCGGCCGTAGGCAGCTGCCTGTCCGCGCAGGCTGAGAAACCTGACCCTGTCTCTGGGCCCTGCCCGCTTTCCCCTACGCACAGCTGGTTCAGGAAAGCTTGTCAGAAGACAAGCGGAGATTTGGGACCCAGAAGCCCGCCCTCACGGTCAGGCCCGCACAGCCAACGGTCTGTTTCCTTTCGTCGCTTAGGAGCAGTGAGGTGGGGCCATCCCCTCCTGTCCCGAGGCCCCCCGCTCAGTCCAGTGGTGACGGGGCAGAGGCTGGGGCTGCCCCACCCTGGCTGCAGGGCAGTGGCAGGGGGTCCAGCAGGGACAGCAGCCCCGGGAGGATAGATGGCCCTGCCTCACCAGCCAGCACAGGTTCCTTAAAAGTAAATGACAGGCCCAACTGCTGCCCTGCCTCCTCTACCAGATTCAAGTTGCCATGAAGAGTAAAATAAAACCGAGAGTGTAACGCGCACGCGGCATGGGCACAGGACCACAGACGCCACGGAAGCGCAAGGGTTGCAATGGAGGCCGCCTCTTTTTACAGGTGCGCGGAGATCCCGAGGAGCGAGACGACTTGGTCAGGGTCACAGACAAGGAGGATGAGAGCTGGGAGTGAGCCGGAGGGCTCCTGAGTGTCAGGATAATGTTTAAAAACCAGAGGGAAGATCCAAGACCACGAAGGAGGACGACCCTGCAATCCCCTCCCCACCCCTCCTCAAGCCCACGGGCAGAGGAAATCTGCTGAAGAATGACGGAGGGCTGGCTGAAGGCTTCTGCGCCGGGATGGAGGGACCGCACAGAGAACCACAAGAGAGGTGGAGACACGGCAGAGCAGATTCGTAACTCAGCCTCAAGTCTGGGGGATCTTCTGCCATATGAGGGGGGCGGAGTGGGGGGATCTCATTTTCACGTGCTTGGGACTGAGACTCGCGAGAAAAATTCTTGCAAGAACAATACTGGCTACGCCTCTGCTGCCCCCCCCCATCTTCCCCGTGGAGAGTGAGGCTGTGGGCCCCTGGAGCCCGACACCGTCTGCGTGCACCTCCCCCCGCCGCGTGCGGGTCCGCTAAGCGGGCGCACCTGGCAGCCCCAGGGATGGGAAGGAACCCGGGGCCTTACACTCGCTGAGCCACTTGCTGGGATCCAGCATGAGGTACTGCTTGGTGACCTCCAGCTCCTTCATCAGCCACTCGTACTTGGCCCGCAGCTGGGTAATTCTCTGCTGGCGATGCTCCAGAATTTTCAGTCTCGCGTTGAAGCTTGTGACCTCCTAGAAGGCAGATGAGAAGGGATGGGGGCCGTGGAGAGAGGGAGACGAGGCCCCCAGCTCGGACGCAGGCAGCCTCTCGGAGACGGGGATGCTCCATGCGCGATCAGCGACGAGGGAGCCGGCCCCTCGCAGGGACGTTGGGAGGGATCTGGGCCCTCCCAGCCACGTTTGTGCCTTCTGCCCGAGTCCGCTCAGACAGCCGCAGGGTAGGACGATCGCGGGCATTTCGTACATGTAGGAGGTGTTGGGGTTCCAAGCTGGAGCCAGACGAGCCCCCAAGACCAGCAGCTCCCCCAGCCGTTGAGCCTTCTCGACACGCGGGGCAGAGCTCTCCTTGTCCTGTGCAAACCCCATGGCTGGCGCAGAGCCACGACTCCCACCCGCCCCAGAAGCCGGCTGGGAAGGCTCCGTGGGCCTGAGCGCACCTCTCAGGACCGTGCTCCAGCACCTGCCTGTTTGGGGGGGGGGCGGTTCTCCCGTAGGTGACAAGAAGTCTCACCTTGCTACTGCCCCTTCGTCGCCGCTGTAGCCGCTCCACGTCATCGATCTCATAGACTTGGATCTCGAAAGGTTCCTCGAGGCCCCTCTGGGTGCTAGGCAAGGGGTCATCCGCCCAGTGGACCCTTTTGCGGCTGGCGGGTTTTCTTACAGAGGCAGTGGTATCAAGGGACAGTGCTGGGATGAGCCTCCGTCTCTGAAAACCTAAGGAGGGAATGATGGCCAAAGTTTATCTTTTTAAATTTCAGTCTTTTAAATGTCTGTGGTTTTGAGGCGCGTGCTGGGACCCTGACAGGCACCCCGGGGTCTGTGGCGGGGCTGAATGTGAAACATGCCGTCGCCCTGCCACACGCTTCAAGGTCTTCTCCCTTCATCCGGCACTTGGACTTTACCTGCAAGAGCTCACCAACTCCCTGCCTTGCCTTTCGAGCCACCTCCAGTCTCCACCTGCAAACCACACACGTGCATGCACACGCATGCACGCACACCAGAACACACGCCTAGAACTGTCAGCCATACCAGCCCCACCCTCTGCGTGAATGTGTGTTCCGTCAAATTCAAGAGATGCTTGTGTTCAAGGAAAAAGGGGCCTAGTATTTGGTATTATGGTAATAGTTCTAGAAAACATGGCTTATTTGCTTACAGCGACAGCAACGCTATGAGAAGCACTGATTATATGCCAGACCCTGTGCAGCACACTTGACACACTGTGAGGGACAGCTAGCTGTCCCCGGTACCCACTCTCTTCTCCATGAAGAGGACTGAGGAGGAGCAGGGCACAGAGCCACCAAGACAGGGACCGTGCCCCTGGGACGTGCACCTCAAGTGCCCACCGATGGGCCATCAGCCGAAGTGCTGCGGGCGGCTGCTGGTCAGCGTCCTTAAAGGCCAGGGGGTCTGTCGTCCTCCTCTTCCTGTCCACTCTGTCCTCAATGTGAAGCCTGCTTCAGGAGGTCAAGCTCAGCAACAGCACAAAAAGGAGACCGGAGGGGCCTGGACTGCGGGCACCCTCGAGACTTGGACACGATTGCCTCCACCGATCTTTCTTTTCTAGGGACTTGATGTTTCTAGAGCAGATTTGGGGCCACAGCTCCGTGGAGAGGAAGGGACAAAACGAGATCCTCTCTGGCAACCCAGTGAACAGCAGGAGGTGGGCAGAGCAAAGCAGGGCGCTCTCAGCCCCCCGAGGAGGGACTAGTCGCGGACGTTGGCGCAGCTGCTCTCTCGTTATCACACTCCCAGCCAAGAACCAAGACGGACGCCCCATGGCCAACGACCGTCCGTATTCTAGCTGCCCCGCAGGGGAGGTGTCAGTCGGCCTGCGCTTACCTCTTCTGCGGTCATTACATCCTTCAGTAACAACCCCTGGGTGAGTTAATCTCACCCTGTTGTCCGCAGGCCAGGCTCCTGCTGCCTGGGCTTGTGCTCCCCTCAGTGCCTCGGCCCACAGCAGCCTCCGCCCCCTCCTATGTGGCTCAGTCGTGGTGTTTCCCAGCAGACCACTGTCACGCTGGGCCTTCCCCGCGTCTGAACGCTTACCTCGCTTACGCCTCCCGACCCCACTCCGGACTCGGCAGTTTGCCTCGGTCACTGTTCCATTCCATGCTTTTCCTGCTTTCTCTCCAATTAGATGACAGACCTCTTACGTGGCCTTGTCTTTGATGCTGCCCACCCGTCCCCACCCCGTGCTCGAGCCTTGCGTGTCAGCGAGCCCTAAGAGCACAGAAGAGGGGGACCGATCAAGAT
>NW_023187441.1:0-2099 GCF_002007445.2 Ailuropoda melanoleuca | reverse complement strand
TAATGATTTTGAACATTTTTTCATGTGTCTGTTAGCCATTTGTATGTCATCATTGGAAAAGTGTCTGTTCTTCTGCCCATTTTATGATTTATTTGTCTCTTGTGTATTGTTTGAGAAGTTCTTTGTAGATCTTGGATACCAGTCTTTTATCTGTAGCATCATTTGGAAATATATTCTTCCATTCCGTGGGCTGCNGTGGGCTGTCTCTTAGTTTTTTTGACTGTTTCCTTGGCTGTGCAGAAGCTCTTTATCCTGATAAAGTCCCATAAGTTCATTTTATCTTTTATTTCTCTTGCCTTTGGAGATGTGTCGTGAAAAAGGTTGCTCTGGCCGATGTCATAGAAGTTGTTGCCTATGTTCTCCTCTAGAATTTTGATGGATTCCTGTCTCACATTGAGGTCTTTCATCCATTTGGAGTTTATTTTTGTGTATGGTGTGAGAGAGTGGTCAAGTTTCATTCTTTTGCATGTAGCTGTCCAATTTTCCCAGCACCATTTATTGAAGAGACTGTCTTTTTTCCACCGGATGTTTTTTCCTGCTTTATCAAAGATTAGTTGCCCAAAGAGCCGAGGGTCCATTTCTGGGTTCTCTATTCTGTTCCATTGGTCGATGTGTCTGTTTTTGTGCCAGTACCATGCTGTCTTTGTGATCACAGCTTTGTAGTACAGCTCGAAATCTGGCATTTTGATGCTCCCACCTTTGTTTTTCCTTTTCAACAGTTCCTTGGCGATTTGGGGCCTTTTCTGGTTCCATACAAATTTAAGGACTATTTGTTCCAGTTCTTTGAAAAATGTCCTCGGTATTTTGATCGGGATAGCATTGAAAGTGTAGATTGCTCTGGGTAGTATGGACATTTTAACTATGTTAATTCTTCCAATCCATGAGCATGGAATATTTTTCCATCTTTTTGTGTCTTCTTCAATGTCTTTCAAGAGTGATCTATAGTTTCTAGTATATAGGTCCTTTACGTCTCTGGTTAATTTCAAGGTAACGTATGGTTAGGTTTTTGGTGCTATTGTAAATGGGATGGATTCCCTAATTTCTCTTTCTTCAGTCTCGTTATTCGTGTATAGAAATGCAACTGATTTCTGGGCATTGATTTTGTATCCTGCCACCTTACTGAATTGTTCTATAACTTCTAATAGTTTGGGAGTGGATTCTTTTGGGTTTTCCATATAGAGTATCATGTCATCTGTGAAGAGAGACAGTTTTACTTCTTCTTTGCCAATTTGGATACTTTTGATCCCTTTTTGTCTTCTGATTGCTGTTGCAAGGACTTCTAGTACTATGTTGAATAATAGTGGCGAGAGTGGGCATCCTTGTCGTGTTCCTGATCTTAAGGGAAAGGCTTCCAGCTTTCACCCATTGAGAATGATATTTGCTGTAGGCTTTTCATAGATGGTTTTTATGAGATTGAGGAATGTACCCTCTATCCCTACACTCTGAAGTGTTTTAATCAGGAAAGGATGCTGTATTTTGTCAAATGTTTTTTCTGCATCTATTGAGAGAATCATATGATTTTTGAATTTTTCTTTCTGGATAAAATCTAAGACACTGATAAATTTGCAAATGTTGAACCACCTTTGCATCTCAGGGATGAATCCCACTTGGTCATGTTGGATAATCCTTTTAATGTACTGTTGGATTCTATTAGCCAGGTCTCGTTGAGAATTTTGGCGTCCATATTCATTAAGAGAAATCGGTCTGTAATTCTCCTTTTTGAGGGGGTCTTTGCCTGGTTTGGGGATCAAGGTAATATTAGCCTCATAGAATGAGTTTGGTAGCTTTCCTTCTGTTTCTATTTTTTGAAATAGCTTTAGGAGAATAGGTATTATTTCTTCTTTGAATGTTTGGTAGAATTCCCCAGGAAAACCGNATATTTTGGAAGATTGTTTATCACTGTTTCAATCTCTTCATAATTAATTGGCCTGTTAAAAAAAATAAATTTCTTCGTGTTTCAGTCTTGGTAGTTTATAGGTTTCCAGGAAGTCCTCCATCTCTTCCAGATTGCTTAATTTACTGGCAGAAAGCTGTTGATAAAAGTTTTTAATAATCCTTCCAATTTCATTGGTGTTGGTTGTGACCTCTCCTTTTTCATT
>NW_023187440.1:291-1072 GCF_002007445.2 Ailuropoda melanoleuca | reverse complement strand
CTTTTTCTTTTTGAAATATGTTATATATTATGACAAACTCATTTACACATTTCACTGTATGGTAGGAAGAAAGCCTTGTCTAATAGTTAAGCCAATGCATTTCACAAAAGGGGAAATCTCACTGTGCAGAAATCTTAACACATGATTAGATCACAAGATAGAGTATATATAAAGGAATTATCTATTTGAGACAAACTATCTGCTTCAGGCCCCCAAATGTCACATTTATTACCCAAGTACCACTCATTTTTCCAAGTGATGTCGTAGGACCCTGAAAGAATTCATTTATAACACTTTGGTGAGCCCTTTATTTTTTTAGAAAGCACTTTATGCTCCCTGACTCACCACAGATTAAACACATAAATAAAATGAATTGTGCAAAAGGGCAGTGCCATTGAGCGAATTCCTCAATTGTCTCTGAAAATCTCTGCAGATTGAAGTTAAACTCCCTCAGAATATATATGGTCACTTTTACACTGATATACAAAACTTGTAATTCATTAATATCAGGGAAAGACAAACAATACTTTGTCTTAATAAATAAAATAAGGACTTTTAAATATTGGGAATCTTCATTATAACTATAAGGACATTAATGCACATAAAGAAATTGAGTAAAACAGGGGCTTGAAGTCACTGCTCTCTTACCCTGTACTGGGAGTGGTTCTAAGCACTTTACTCTTAGCATCTGTAAGAGGTAGGTGTTTCTAATATCACTCCTACTTTATAGAGGAGGAAAATGAAGCAGAGAGAGACTCAGTTATCTACTCAAGCTTACACA
>NW_023187440.1:0-229 GCF_002007445.2 Ailuropoda melanoleuca | reverse complement strand
TCGAACTTTACATCAGAAACCAGGGATGTACTGTATGGTGACTAACATAATGTAATAAAAAAACATTAAAAAAATAAAACTAAATAAATTGAAATAAAGTAAAAAATATGAATAAAAAAAAAAAGAAATAGAGGTGGGATTTGAACCCCAGAACTATGTATGGCCCAGAGTCTGTATGCTTAAACATTTCACCATACCATGGATCAGCAACTATGGCCCATGGGCCATG
>NW_023187439.1:0-537 GCF_002007445.2 Ailuropoda melanoleuca | reverse complement strand
GGTGAAGGAAAAACGTGACCAAGAGTCACCTCCAGGGAGAAGCATCCCCTTCCACTGGCTCAGGACGAGGGACCTCGCCCACGGCCCAGATGCCCACCCCTGTGAATGGCTCAAGTCTGAGAAGGAGGTGGTCACGTGACACGGTTTCCCTCAATACTGTGTTCTGAATGCCAGGCAGATTTCTGGCTCTGTGGGGGTTGCAAAATAACCCACAGTGCTCCAGGGTCACATCAGAGAGGCCACTAAAATTCTATGCAAGCTCTGACCTTTCACTACCAACTGCTGAAGGGAGGTCAATCTATACAGCTCAAGGAATATATGGGTCAGTTCATTCGTTCAGTTCATTGCCCCAGGCTCTGTTCTAGGTTCTGGTCTTCCACGGGGACTGAAGCAGACAAACGCTCCTGTCTTCCTGGGGCTGGCATCCCAGTAGGGGACCCCGACAACATAAGAAGGACGTAACCTATACGTTCGGCCAGCTAGTGTTAGTTGGTATAGAGAAAAATAGTGCAGGGAAGGTGCATGGGCGGTGCTGGG
>NW_023187438.1:0-887 GCF_002007445.2 Ailuropoda melanoleuca | reverse complement strand
AACCCGAACCCGAACCCGAACCCGAACCCTAACCCTAACCCTAACCCGAACCCTAACCCTAACCCTAACCCCTAACCCGAACCCGAACCCGAACCCTAACCCTAACCCTAACCCCGAACCCCTATCCCTAACCCTAACCCCTAACCCCTAACCCTTACCCACTCCTCGGTTCCNCCCTAACCCGAACCCTAACCCTAACCCTAACCCTAACCCTAACCCTAACCCTAACCCTAACCCTAACCCGAACCCTAACCCTAACCCTAACCCTAACCCTAACCCTAACCCTAACCCTAACCCTAACCCGAACCCTAACCCTAACCCTAACCCTAACCCTAACCCTAACCCCTAACCCGAACCCTAACCCGAACCCCTAACCCGAACCCTAACCCCTAACCCTAACCCGAACCCTAACCCTAAACCTAACCCTAACCCCTAACCCTAACCCTAACCCTAACCCCTAACCCGAACCCTAACCCGAACCCGAACCCCTAACCCGAACCCGAACCCTAACCCGAACCCGAACCCGAACCCTAACCCTAACCCGAACCCGAACCCTAACCCTAACCCGAACCCTAACCCGAACCCACTCCTCGGTTCCTGAGATTGACTCATCCATGGGCTTGTGACCTCGTCCCATTCAATGAGGTGGCAGGAAACTCAGGTCCCGGCCTGCAGAGCAAAGCTTGGGATGGACCACCCAGGCCAGATGCTTTCCCTCACAGCTGCAGAAGCAGCCGAGGCCAGGCCAGTGCCACAGGGGCCCAGGAAGCCAGGTGCTCAAAAACATTGCTAAAGTCTGAGTCAAACTCGTCCTGTAGCTCACACATAATAGGTCCTCCATGGACTCATGAGAAGCATTAATGTGCTCACGGTATTGACCTGAACAA
>NW_023187437.1:0-1225 GCF_002007445.2 Ailuropoda melanoleuca | reverse complement strand
TCCTGGGTCCTGGGTCCAGTTCATAGCAGTGTCTTCAGGGTCTGAGAGCAGAAGGGACGTAAAGCCAGTGTACAAAAAATTATTTGAAAGGAGAGCATCCATGAGAGAAGAAAATAATAGCATCCAATGAAGCATGGCTGTGAGAAAACCAATAGCTCACGTGCTCCCAGGGCCAACGTCTGTNCCCAGGGCCAACATCTGCGATAAAAGCAATTTGGCAATATTCACTCCCAACTACTATTTTCTGAGACTCCATCAAGAGTCAGGCAGCAAACTCCGTGACTCCGTGTACCTTCTGCCTCCTCTTATTTAATACTCTCAACAATCCCGTGCTTCTCAAATTATTACCACTACTCTAGAGATGAGGAAAACACCGTTTTGAAAATGAGCCAGACCACGTGCTAAGGAGGGGCAGAGCTAGGGCTGAAGTCTGCTGACTAAAAATCAAGTGTTTTCCCCCAATATACTCACCCCCCAAAGCATGCATTTATTTTTGATTCAGTAACCCTGCTTCTTTCTTACCCCCAAAGATTTTATTTATTTATTTATTTATTTATTTATTTATTTATTTATTTAACAGGAGGTGGGGGAGGGAGAGGGACAAGCAGACACCGCACTGAGAACGGGGCTCGATCCCATGACCCTGAGATCATGACCTGAGCCAAAAGCAAGAGTTGGACACTCAAGCGACTGAGCCACCCAGACGCCCCCANACGCCCCCGGTAACCTTGCTTCTAAAAACTTCATCCCACGGAAGGAATCTAAGGGAAGAGAAAGCCACCTACAAACAGATGTCCATTACAGTGTTACCAATGCAAGCACAGCAATAACCACCCCTAGATTTAGGGTGCTAACCCTTATTTGAAAAAACCCAGGACTCCTATGCTATTTGAAGTGTCACAAAAGTTGCAAATGTCAGCAGGCAGACCAGATAGACCTCCAGTGTCCAGCCAGCCCAGAACACCACGAGTGGCGGAAAAATCCTGTCCCACTGCAGAAGCAGGTCCTCTTGTGAGCCCCAGCTTACAGATGAGGAAGACCAAAGCCAGAGCAGAGAAGGGACCTGCCCATGGGCAGCTGGAGTTATGCTGACCCCACCCTCCTTGCTGTCAGATTTCTTCCAAAGTCCACATGGGCTTAACTAGAATAACTGCTTTTTTTTTTTTAAGGACTTCAGGTGTGCTTTTTCTTTTCCTTTAAGGTTTTATTTATTTATGAGAGAAAG
>NW_023187436.1:0-755 GCF_002007445.2 Ailuropoda melanoleuca | reverse complement strand
CCAAGGTCACAGCCTGTGGGTGGGGACAGCCTGGAGGAGGAGCTGCTCTGCTCCAAAGCCCGTGCTCTTAGGAAGTGGTTTGAATTCACGGTATTCAGACTAGGGGTGCACAGCAGCCCCGGTGCTCGTGGCCTGGCCACGCAGCACCCTCTCTGGAGCCCATCACTGCTCTCCTGGTGTTTAGAGGTGCCGGGCAAGCACTCTCTCTCCCCCTCCCCTTCCCCACCCCCACCAAAGGTGGTCTACTATTTGCAGTGTTTGCACCTTTTTTATTATTTTTTTGGTTGAACAATGTGGCTTAGAGTTTCTGGTCCCCCGTCAGTCCGCAAAGAGCCTCCTCATCCCACCCTTTGTGGCATCTCTCCCTGGCAGGCCCACCCAGGGGCTCCCCAGGAGTTGTTAGGCAGCCTAAGGCATCAGGAATTCATCACGCCCTGGGGCCAGCTGGTAAGGCTGTTTGTTAGAAAACCCAGCAGGCTTTGGAGCAAAAGGCCCGCACCTTACAGCTGGCCACTGGAGCTGCAGCGGCCAGGCTGTCCTTCGCCCCCACCGAAGCAGCAGCCGGCCAGCCCGGCGGGATGGGCACCGGGGAGGCGGCGTGCGGACTCCACGAGGCAAAGCGACCCTAGCCTGCGCCCCCGCTGGAGCTGGAGGCCGCTGGGGGTCCAGGCTGAGCCCTGAGGGGTCTGCACGGTTGGGCGCGGGACTCCCGCGCGCCCCCGTGTGGCCGCGGACGGCACGGCTCCTGGGGCGGG
>NW_023187435.1:431-1365 GCF_002007445.2 Ailuropoda melanoleuca | reverse complement strand
GGGGCAGGGGCAGGAGTTTCATCCTTTGCAGGATCAGGAGCACAGGCAGGCTCTCCGTGGGCAGGTTCTCCTGCAGGCTCTTCCTGCACAGCTTCAGGCTCTCCATGGGAAGTTGCCAGGTCACCTGCTGGCTCCTGGTCTCCTGCTGAAGTCACTGCAGGCATCATACNCAGGCACCACGCCTCCCTCTAGAGCCTCTGAAGTCCTTGGAGCCGGCTCTAGTTCCTCAGATGGTGGAGCAGCTGCGAGAGGAGAAAAGCTCACCCTCTTGCCTGCCTCTCCCTGTGCCTTTGCAGAGACAGAACCCAGCCCAGGGGCGCCCAGAGAAGCCACAGCCAGGAAGGAACCCTCCCCGGGACGTCTCCCCGACTGCAGTCCACCCACTGGGTGCTCTGAGCCTGGTCCTTGCTTCTGGACCCATACCAGCCTCTGGGGGCTCTTCCCTGTGGGGCCGGCACTGACCCATCCCTCATACCCCTTCACCCAGCCCCAGGCTTCTCACCCTCGGGTTTGGCATCCGTGGAGTCCAGCTCCTGGATCACACTCACTGAGTGAATGGTTACTGGGGACAGTGGCCTGGGTGGAGTTGGAAGCCTTCCCAGGTGATGCTCAGTCCCTGCTCCTGGACAGGGAGGCATGTCCACCAGCTCCGTCTCGGTGACATCCTCAGCCTTCTGCAAAGACAGGGACCGGTAGCCGGCCCAGAGGCATCACAGCCCTGCCAGGCCATTCCCATTGTCCTCCTACCCAGTCCCCCTGCTGCTCCCAGATCAGACACAGACCTGTGTGTGCATAGCCCTGCACCTGGAAGGCAGTGACCCATCCCTTCAGGGCTCAGGATAAAGCTTGGGCAGAAGGGTGCAGCCCCCGCACAACCCATCCCACCCAGCCAGGCTTGACCTGGGGTGTGAACATGACCTGCCTATTGGACATT
>NW_023187435.1:0-215 GCF_002007445.2 Ailuropoda melanoleuca | reverse complement strand
TCGGGGAGCCCTGACAGGACCTCCCCCGCGAGGGGAAGTGTTTGCAGGGCGCGCTCTCCTCAGCCTGCAGCCTCCGGACTTGGGGATGCAGCATGAAAACATGTTCTTCATTCGAGGATCTCCAACGAAATGAGCTGGGTAGGAGTTTGGCTCTGCAATGTGGGTGCCTGGTTACCCGGGTTCCAAATTCTGTTGGGCTCTGTTGTCAGGGAAGT
>NW_023187434.1:0-745 GCF_002007445.2 Ailuropoda melanoleuca | reverse complement strand
TAAGACTCACCATCTATATAATGCATAATTGTGAAAAGTAAAATGAAATAAGGTATTGTTTTTATCATAAGTTCATAATTGTATAGCTTATTCATTCTTTTATTAAATTNCTTTTATTAAATGATACATTAAAAACAACTTTACAGGTTGTATGAATAAATTTATGCATAAGGGATCTCATAGGTATAAGAATCATAACATAGGATTTTTCTTTATTTTCTTGAACATTAATATCACAAGTTTATCACTAGACTTTCTTGGACAAGTTTAAGAAAAAAATATTTTCTTTTTGAATATTTGGGTGGGCAAAGTTGATCATGTATATTTACTGTAGAATTTTTCAGTGTCATTTCAAATATGCTAATATACAATATTCTGTGAATCTCTAATGTGGGCCACTACATGAAGTATTTTTCCAAGATATTTTACTATAAAACTTTTAACACTTATTTTTCATGGAACTTTTTTTCACATTTCACAGAACTTATTTTCCTATAAAATTGAGTTTGGAACATCATATTTAACCCTACAATTTCTCTTTAGCGAGATATAAAATGTGATATTCCATCATGAGTGGTATTGAAACACAAAAGAGTTTGGGTAATATTCCTGGTCATTTTACTAGCACTGTAAAGTAGAACTTCCACTGGTAATAGAAATGTTCTATAAACTGCGCTGTCCACCCGATATTGTATCCACCAGCATCATGAAGCTATTAAGAACTGAAATGTGTATATTGCACTAA
>NW_023187433.1:0-554 GCF_002007445.2 Ailuropoda melanoleuca | reverse complement strand
TCCTTCTCCCTTTATCTTTTGCAGGCATTGTCCTCAATAAATTACTTGAATTTTTTTCTTGTTTTTACTGTTTTATTTTTGTTTTATAAGTTTTTATTTACATGTCAGTTAACATTCAGTGTAACANAGTTAACATTCAGTGTAACATTAGTTTCAGGTGTAGAATTTAGTAGTTCAGTACTTACATACAACACCTGGTGCTCATCACAAGTGCTCTCCTTAATACCCATCACGTATTTAACCTACCCTGCAGCCCCCTCCGCTCTGGTAACCATCAGCTTGTTCTCTATAGTTAAAAGTCTGTTTCTTGGTTTTTCTCTCTTTTTATCCCCCCTACGTTCATTTGTTTCATTTTTTAAATTCCACATATGAGTGAAATCACATGGCATTTGTCTTTCTCTGACTAATTCTTCTCTTGTTCCATTCATATCATTGCAAATGGCAAGATTTCATTTTTTATGGTTGAGTAATATTCCATTGTATTTATATACACCTCATCTTCTTTATCCATTCATCATTTGATGGACATTTGGGCTCTTTCCATAATTTGGTTA
>NW_023187432.1:0-813 GCF_002007445.2 Ailuropoda melanoleuca | reverse complement strand
AGTCAAGAAATGGGCAGAAGTCATGAACAGACATTTCTCCAAAGAAGACATACAAATAGACAGCAGGCACATGAAAAATGCTCAACATCACTTGGCATCAGGGAAAAAGAAATCAGAACTACAATGAGATACCACCAGACACCAGTCAGAATGGCTAATAATAACAAGTCATGAAACAACAAATGTTGTCGAGGATGTGGAGAAAGGGAACCCTCCTACACTGTTGGTGGGAATGCAAGCTGGTAGGCCATTCTGGAAAACAGTATGGAGGTTTCTCAAGAAGTTAAAAATAGAGCTACTCTATGACCCAGCAATTGCCCTACTAGGTATTTACCCCAAAGATTCAAATGTAGTAGTCCAAAGGGGCACCTGCACCCAAATGTTTATAACAGCAATATCCACAATAGCCAAACTATGGAAAGAGCCCAGATATCCATCAACAGATTAATGGATCTGGTGATGTGATGAGCACTGGGTGTTATATGCAACTGATGAGTTACTGAACTCTACATCTGAAACTAATGATCTACTATATATTGGCTAATTGAATTTAAATTTAAAGAAAGTTACATAAGGGGGCCATGTGATGGTTCATTTCATGTGTCAACTTGGCTAGTCATAGTCCCAGGTATTTGGCCAAACACTACTCTAAATGTTTCTGTGAAGATATTTTTCAGATGAGATTAACATTTAAATCAGTAGACTTTTGAGTAAGGTGGATTATCCTGCATAATGTTGTGGGCCTTGTCCAAGCAACTGAAGGCCTTAAGAGAAAAGACTGACCTTCCCAGAGAAAGAAGGAATTATGCGAAC
>NW_023187431.1:0-870 GCF_002007445.2 Ailuropoda melanoleuca | reverse complement strand
AGGCTATCCTGTGAGCCAGCATGAGAGAACTCAGTTCTCTGAGTTTGAGCCTCTTCTTCATTGGGATTGGGATCTTAAATGGACAATTCTAGCTCGATATTCAAAATATATTTTTTTTGCATATTCCATCTTTCATAATTAGCTCAACAGTATCATACCAGTCGGGAATGATTCTTCCTCCAGATGGATATTCTGAAGAATTAAACATTTTGTTCTTTACAGGGATGAGTGAGTCTAAGGGTCTTACATATGCTATCTCACTAAACTCCTACACTGTCTTTATCATAGCACTTGGCTGTAAAGTAAAAGGTATGAGTTCAGATGTTTTCTTTATGTTTTGTTTGGGCAAATGTCTGACATACTCTTTGTCAGAAACAAAATGCAGAAGTTTCCAGGGAGCTGCTGTCAGTGGCTATAAAAAGATTAGACCAAGCATTGTATTAAATGGTAACTCTCAGGCAGCTAAAGAGAGTGGCAAATGAGAAGGATGTTTCAAACTGATTCTACAGAGGGTATGGGGAGAAAGTCGCCTTTCTGGAGAAATCAATNTCAACGTCCCATCACAAAGCCCCTGTTTGAATTTTAATGCAGGCTTTCTCTTCGGTTGTGTAGCAGAAGGAAAGGGATTTGAGTCACTGAGGGAGGTACTCCTGCTTCCACATTGACTCTTCTGGCCAGAGCGGTACAGGGAGAGAGAGAGAGAGAACTGGTAGGAGCAGAGGAAACAGCCCAGTCACATGTGTGAAGCCAGCCTGAAGCACTAATGTGGGTACTGGAGTCCTGGGATGCAGCCCCGGGTGAGCCTGCTTCTCCCTCTCCCTCTGCCATGCCCCCTGCTTGTGCTCACTCTCTCTCTGTCAAAAAAAAAAA
>NW_023187430.1:0-559 GCF_002007445.2 Ailuropoda melanoleuca | reverse complement strand
GCAACAGGAGTACAGCGATTAGATTTCAGTTTCTGCAAAACAACTGTGAAAAATAAAAGGCAGCACGATTACAGACTGGTGCAGCAATTCAGAATGGTGATACCAGTGTACTGGGCTTAGAAAGCGACGGCAGGAATAAAGAATTGAACATATATANGCAGGAATAAAGAATTGAACATATATAAAATTAAGTGATAGAATTCACAGGACTGAGCACTATACTGGTGATGGATGAAGAAGAGGAAGAAGTCAAGATAATTTTTTTGAAGACAGCGGAGTTTTTTTTTTATTTAAAGATTTTATTATTTGAGAGAGAGAGAGTGTGAGAGCACGAGCATGGGCAGTGGGGAGGCGCAGAGGGAGAAGCAAGCTCCCTGCTGAACAGGGAGCCTGACATGGGGCTCGATCCCAGGACCCCAGGATCACGACCTAAGCAGAAGGCAGACACTTAACCGACTGAGTCACCCAGGTGCCGCAGGAGTCAAGAAAACTATAAAAAATATCCAAGACAGGTATGGTATTATACCCGAGTCAGAGGAAGAAAGCATTATGAAGAAGA
>NW_023187429.1:2946-3045 GCF_002007445.2 Ailuropoda melanoleuca | reverse complement strand
TCCCATAACGCCGGGATCACGCCTTGAGCCGAAGGCAGACGCTTAACCGCTGTGCCACCCAGGTGCCCCTACACAAGCCAACTCTTAACCACAAAAAAA
>NW_023187429.1:2384-2634 GCF_002007445.2 Ailuropoda melanoleuca | reverse complement strand
CTCTGAAATTGGAACTCAACCACAAGGAAAAATTTGGAAGAAACCCAAACACTTGGAGACTAAGAACCATCTTTCTCAGGAATGACTCGATAAACCAGGAAATCAAAAATCATTTAAACAATTTATGGAGACCAACAAGAATGAAAACACAACAGTTCAAAACCTATGGGATACTGCAAAGGCAGTCCTAAGGGGGAAATACATAGCCATCCATGCCTCACTCAAAAGAATAGAAAAATCTAAAATGCAG
>NW_023187429.1:0-2146 GCF_002007445.2 Ailuropoda melanoleuca | reverse complement strand
TAAAATTATGAATGAAAAAGGAGAGGTCACAACCAACACCAATGAAATTGGAAGGATTATTAGGAACTTTTATCAACAGCTATATTCCAATAAACTAAGCAATCTGGAAGAGATGGAGGCCTTCCTGGAATCCTATAAAANCAACAGAGGGACAGGCCTAACCCACTGACAAGGAAGGAGTTGACCAAGATTAGAGCAGAAATCAATGAATTAGAGACCAGAACCACAGTAGAGCAGATCAACAGGACTAGAAGCTGGTTCTTTGAGAGAATCCATAAAATTGATAGACCACTGGCAAAACTTGTCCAAAAACAAAGAGAAAGGACTGAGATTATTAAAATTATGACTGAAAAGGGAGAGGTCACGACCAGCACCATTGAAATTGCAAGGATTATTAGAAACTTTTATCAACAGCTATATGCCAAAAAACTAAACAATCTGGAAGAGATGGAGGCCTTCCTGGAAACCTATAAACTACCAAGACTGAAACAGGAAGAAATTGATTTTTTAAACAGGCCAATTAATTATGAAGAGATTAAGTCAGTGATAAACAACCTTCCAAAAAAAAAAAAAAACTCGAGGCGTGGATGGTTTTCCTAGGGAATTCTACCAAACATTCAAAAAAGAATTAATACCTATTCTCCTAAAANTCTCCTAAAGCTATTTCAAAAAATAGAAACAGAAGGAAAGCTACCAAACTCATTCTATGAGGCTAATATTACCTTGATCCCCAAACCAGGCAAAGACCCCCTCAAAAAGGAGAATTACAGACCGATTTCTCTAATGAATATGGATGCCAAAATCCTCAACAAGATCCTTGCTAATAGAATCCAACAGTACATTAAAAGGATTATCCATCATGACCAAGTGGGATTCATACCTGGGATGCAAGCATGGTTCAACACTCGCAAATCAATCAATGTGATACATCATATCAACAAGAAAAGACTCAAGAACCATATGATCCTCTCAATTGATGCAGAAAAAGCATTTGACAAAATACAGCATCCTTTCCTGATTAAAACCCTTCAGAGTGTAGGGATAGAAGGTACATTCCTCAATCTCATAAAAACCATCTATGAAAAGCATACAGCAAATATCATTCTCAATGGGGAAAATCTGGAAGCCTTTCCCTTAAGATCAGGAACACAAGGATGCCCACTCTCGCCACTATTATTCAACATAGTATTAGAAGTCTTCCTTGCAACAGCAATCAGAAGACAAAAAGGGATCAAAGGTATCCAAATCGGCAAAGAAGAAGTCAAACTGTCTCTCTTTGCAGATGACATGATACTCTATATGGAAAACCCAAAGGAATCCACTCCCAAACTATTAGAAGTTATAGAACAATTCAGTAAGGTGGCAGGATACAAAATCAATGCCCAGAAATCAGTTGCATTTCTATACACGAATAACGAGACTGAAGAAAGAGAAATTAGGGAATCCATCCCATTTACAATAGCACCAAAAACCATACGTTACCTTGGAATTAACTTAACCAGAGACGTAAAGGACCTATATCCTAGAAACTATAGATCACTTTTGAAAGATATTGAAGAAGACATAAAAAGATGGAAAAATATTCCATGCTCATGGATCGGAAGAATTAACATAGTCAAAATGTCCATGCTACCCAGAGCAATCTAGACTTTCAATGCTATCCTGATCAAAATAC
This sequence comes from Ailuropoda melanoleuca, assembly GCF_002007445.2. Classification (NCBI taxonomy): domain Eukaryota; kingdom Metazoa; phylum Chordata; class Mammalia; order Carnivora; family Ursidae; genus Ailuropoda; species Ailuropoda melanoleuca. Next base: position 471 of record NW_023187429.1, on the reverse strand, counting down.
CGAGGACATTTTTCAAAGAACTGGAACAAATAGTCCCTAAATTTTATGGAACCAGAAAAGGCCCCAAATCGCCAAGGAACTGTTGAAAAGGAAAAACAAAGCTGGGGGCACTACGTTGCCGGATTTCGAGCTGTACTACAAAGCTGTGATCACAAAGACAGCATGGTACTGGCACAAAAACAGACACATCGACCAATGGAACAGAATAGAGAACCCAGAAATGGACCCTCGGCTCTTTGGGCAACTAATCTTTGATAAAGCAGGAAAAAACATCCGGTGGAAAAAAGACAGTCTCTTNACAGTCTCTTCAATAAATGGTGCTGGGAAATTGGACAGCTACATGCAAAAGAATGAAACTTGACCACTCTCTCACACCATACAGAAAGATAAACTCCAAGTAGATGAAAGACGTCGATGTGAGACAGGAATCCATCAAAATCCTAGAGGAGAACATAGGCAGCAACCTCTATG
>NW_023187428.1:1806-2034 GCF_002007445.2 Ailuropoda melanoleuca | reverse complement strand
AGAATAGAGATCAAAAGAATATACCCATGTAAATAGAGTAAACTGATCTTTGACAAAGGAACAAGGCAGTATAATAAAACAAAGGTAGTCTCTATAATAAATGGTGATAGAACTGGACATCACATAAAAAAAACAACAAATCTAAACACAAATCTTACACCATTCACAATAGCTAACTCAAAATGGGTCATAAACATGAGAGACTATGGACTATGAGAAACAAACTGA
>NW_023187428.1:0-1749 GCF_002007445.2 Ailuropoda melanoleuca | reverse complement strand
CTGGTGATGGGTAGTAAGGAGGGCACGTATTGCATGGTGCACTGGGTGTTATACGCAACTAATGAAGCATCAAACTTTACATCGGAATCTGGGGATGTACTGTATGGTGATTAACATAATATAATAAAAAAATGGGTCATAGACCTACATACATGTAAAATACAAAACTTTAAAACTCCTACAAAGGTAACATAGGAGAAATTCCAGATGATGTTGGGTATGGTGGTGCCTTTTTAGATACAACACCAAAGATATGACGCATGAAAGAAATAATCGATAAACTGGGGTTCATTTAAATTAAAAATGTATGCTCTGCAAAAGACAGATTCAAGAAAATTAGACAATAAACCACAAACTTGTAGAAAATATTTGCAAAAGACACATGTGATAAGACTGTTATCCAAAATATTAAAAAAAAAAAACTCTTGGAACTCAACAATTGGAAAACAACCTGATTAGTAAATTGAATAAAGACCTTAACAGATACTTTACCAAAAAAGATATAAAGATAGCAAATGAGGATATGAAAGAATGTTCTACATCATTGGTCATCAGAGATGTGCAAATTAAAATAACAGTAGGATACCACTACACACCTGTTAGAAAGACCAAAACATAGAACAGTAACAACACCAAATACTGGTGAGGATGTGGAACGACAGGAACTCTCATATATTGCTAGAGGGAATATAAAATGGTACAGCCAATTTGAATGATTATTTGGAGGTTTCTAATAAAACTAAATCTATCTTACCATATGATCCAGCAATGGTGCTCCTTGGTATTTATCCATGTGAATTGAAAACTTATATCCACACAAAGACCTGCACATGGATGTTGATAACAACTTTATTCATAATTGCCCGAACATGGATGTAATCAAGATGTCCTATATGTAAATGGATTAATTAAATGTGCAGCACTAGGTATTATATGCAAATAATGATTCATGGAACATTGCGTCAAAAACTGGGGATGTGCTGTATGGTGACTAATATAACAAAATAAAAAATTATACAAAATAAAATAAATAAATAAATGTGCTGCATCCAAATAATGGAATATTATTCAGTGATCAAAAGAAACAAGCTATCAAGCTATGAGCAGACATGAAGAAAATGTAAATGCATATTACTAAATAAAAAAAGCCAATTTGAAAAAGTTGCAGTGTATGATTCTAGTTACATGAATTTCTGGATAAGGCAAAAGTATGGAGATAACAATAAGATGGTGGTTGCCAGGGTTGTGGGGGAGGTGGGATGAATAATCAGAGAACAGAGGATTTGTAGGGCAGTGAAAATACTCTGTAGGGCAGTGAAAATACTCTATATGATACTATAATGATGGATACATGTTGTTATACATTTGTCCAAACCCACAGACTCAATGATGCCAAGACTGAACCTTAAGGTACACTATGGACTTTAGATGATTATGTTGTGTCAGTGTAGGTTTGTCCTTGGTAACAAATGTACCAATATGAGTAATGTTGATAATGGGGGAGGCTATGGATGTTTGAGGGGAGGGGGTATAGGGGAAATCTCTGTATCTTCCCCTTAATCTATTGTGAACTTAAAAAAATGAAGTCTTTATAAAAAAAAATACAAGACGCAGACTTATTAAATATGTTTGCTAAGCACATAAAGGACTCATATGCAGAATACATAAAGAGTTCTCTTTTTTTTTTTTTAAGATTTTTATTTATTTAACAGAGATAGAGACAGCCAGCGAGAGAGGGAACACAAGCAG
>NW_023187427.1:0-529 GCF_002007445.2 Ailuropoda melanoleuca | reverse complement strand
GTGTCTTCTGCCGCAGCCAATCTCATCCCAACGGATTCAATGGCAGCACCGGAAAGCAAGCCCGGTGGCCCCGCTCTGTGCTCCGCCAGCAGGCCACACCCCCACATCTAGANCACACCCCCACATCTAGCCACCGCCTGGCCAGAGCTCTGCCCCCGCCACCGTGGACACACTTGCTCCTGCACGACTGAGGGCCCCTCCTCAGGCCCTCCTCACCCATACCCTACACCTGGCCCGTCTCTAAGTTCCCGTGAATCTGCCCTCCCTGTGGCCCTCTTCTTGGCGTAGGGGGCCTCCCCCAGCATGAGGTCCCAGTCCCCCCACCAGCCTCCCTGCCCCAGCATCTCCTCTTCTCAGCTGCCCCATCCCCACGTCCGGCTGCTCACAGATCTGACCATCACACCCTCTACACTGCGACAGCCCAGCCTGCCCTTGGGGGCTGCCGCCCCTTGGTACATACCTAGCAAACTGCAGTTTCCCAGACAGGCCCTGCGCCTTCACCTCTGCTCTTTTCCCTCAGGTTAGAAGC
>NW_023187426.1:8597-10192 GCF_002007445.2 Ailuropoda melanoleuca | reverse complement strand
TGTTCTGAAATGCGTTACCTAAGAGTAACTCCTGATCTCCACAACAGCACTGTGGGTTAAGTCTTCCTTGCTTTTCAAGTAAATATTAAACCATTAAGTGAGGAAGTGGAAGCAGACCAGGCTAAATAACCTGCTCAAAGTCGTGCAGCTCTNTAACCTGCTCAAAGTCGTGCAGCTCCAAGTGCAGAACTGGGATTTGAACCCAGGAGGACTAGCTTCAGTCTCCACATGGTATTCAGGGGCCTTTGGGGTTCAGCCCCCCACCCACCTGACCCCAACTCCGGCCACTTCTCCCTTCTCCTATGGCTCCTTGTTCTGGACCTTTACAGGACCATTTCGTGAATAGTTTCTGGACCAGGTACTTTGCTAAGCACTTCCATGGATTATCTCATTTCATCTTCCAACAACCCCTTTGAGGTCGGTTTATTGTTATTATTTATTACTATCCCCATTTCATAAAGGGGGATAATCTCTCTAGGCTAAAGAGGTTGCATAGCCTCTCCGGGGTCATAGTGTGACCCAAAGTCACAGGATTTACATCATCGGTCAGGCTTCCGGGCAACCGTAGGCTATTAGTAATTAAGGTTTTGTGGAGTCAAAAGTCACAGATGGAATTTTGACTACCGTTGGCTCTCCCAACCCTTGTGTTGTTCAAGGATCCAGTGTTTTTGTTAAACAAATGAAGAATTATGTCCATGTTTTAAACACTGAATTTTAAGTTCACAAATATACAGATTTCAGTAAAGTTGAAAGTTTTCACGTGTCTTTATTATAATTTCTGACATCAGTGAACTAGGGGAAATTATTTTCCCACCTGTTGGTACATTTGAGCTAGTTTGATATGTACCTTTCTTAGGCTACTAATTCGTCTATTTCACTGTGCTTGAATGCACTGAATTCCCCTCCCCCAACTCTTACCCCAGTCCCATCAAAGCTTTCATTCCCTTCTCACAGTTTTTTAACTTCTAAACATATCTCATGAGGAAATATACTGTATTTACATTTTACATTAAGTAATCAGTGGGCTTTTTGAGGTTTCTTCCTTTCTGGGTGAAGTCACTTTTCACTGCCCATTTTGACGGAAACTGTTGTCCAGCCCAGCCTCGTCCACATGTCAGCAGTGTGGAGGCTCAAGGCTCAGAGAATCTGGTCCTTTTACCCAGCTTGACTGACAGGCATCTATCCTTGTTGAGTTCCCAGGCCACGCCGCTGTAGGCAGTGATGAACTTGCATGGGCTCTTCAGTCTCCCAGAGGCGGTTGGTAGGGGTGATGGGGAAGGTGGGCCTCACGTGAGCCAGGATAGAAAGCGGAGGATGGAGAATGAGAGGATAGACAAGAAGGGTGGTGGTGGCTGCCGTGCTGTTCCTGAGAGCCTGTTTTCATACACCACTGCGTTCTGTCTCCACATTGCCCAGTGAAGAAGGCGGAGTGGCGCGTGAGGAACCAGAGGCAGGACGGGGTTGTGATTTGTCTCAGCTGCTGTGGCAGTTACTTGTAGACATGGCCTGGAGTCCCTTCTGGACTTCCACACTAGTGCTCTGCCACATGGCTTAGAATGATAGAACTTCACCCACGCCGCAGCAGGAGTGACCCC
>NW_023187426.1:0-6911 GCF_002007445.2 Ailuropoda melanoleuca | reverse complement strand
TTTTTTTTTCTTTCTTTCTTTCTTTTCTTTCTTTCTTTCTTTCTTTCATTCTTTCTCCTTTCATTCCTCCCTCCCTCCCTCCCTCCCTTCCTTCCTTCCGATTCTTTTTTCAATTTTTTTTTAAAAAAATTGTGTATAAGATGTGATCAGAGCGGCTTCATGAGTTAGGACAGCTCATGTCCAAAGGCATACTTAAGGTCCTATCTTTAAGCAAAAAAGAGAAAAATTCCTCCATGTCTTCAGGCAACAGTATGCCTGATTCTCATTTTTAATTGAAGAGAGATTCCTAAAAATAAGAATGCATTTATGTAGGACCTATATGCACGAGGACAGGCACTGAGTTAGGCATTGCCACATACGTGATTTCAACGCAGATCTGAAATTTAATTCGTTTAAGACAACCTTAAGGGATATAGGTTTCTTATTTTCTCTAATACTTGTTTAGTCGTAACCCTGGGTCGTAGACCTACCACTTTGCTGTTTTTATTTTGTCTTTTTTTCTGTTGATTATTGAAGGAATGAAAACAAAGGCCTTCAGTAATATAAAAAGGATTCACTTTAAATCCGAAAAGTATTTCAAGGAAGCACCTGATTATACCCCTAAGATTGAAAATATCAAAAATACATCATTCTCTAATTTAAATTTGTTTTTTAAAGTTTTAAAGATTATTTGAGCAAAGCCCCCAAGATTTTGGAAGGCTCATTTATAAGATTTCTCTCTGTTCTCTAGTTTCTCATATAGCCTGGTACTTTTTATCAGCCCTAATTTTACATGGTAGAAATAACAATTTGAGAATAACAAACTCAAACTTCTTAGACATCAAGTGTAAGCACTCTTTTGTTTTAAAAAAAAAATCCATTGAAACCCCCCATTTAGTAAGGCAAGAAGCATCAGATTAGAAGATAATTCATATTATAAACAGCTGTAGTATTGAAGAAAGGGTTATGTTGAAATGGTGGGACATAGGGGGATTTAAAAGGCTCGCAAAAGTATGAGTACTTAAGTACATATATGCCAGATTATTGCTATATGAAGAGTATTGAAAATTTTCTGTAACAAATTATATACAGTTCTGTTGTTTCAAGTCTTTGTTAGTATTCTTTTTGACTCTGTGTGGATTATATGTACTTCATGCTTGTAAATTGATGATTTATTTGTTTTTGACTTTTAGATCCTACTCAAATGGGAGGCCTGAGCATGCTGCTTTTAGCTGGAGAACATGCTCTTGGAACACCAGAGGTAAGCCAGTCTCATTCCTGCCCACTCCGCTCATGCTGAGGCTTGAAAACACAGACTTTTGTATTCTTTTCACGCTCTTAGTTCTGTAGTTTCACTGTTTACAGCTCATGAGCAAACTTGGTCCTTTTTTTGGTCAAGACCTAGATGTGCTTTGTATTGTTCCTTGAGTATAACAGAAGTGGTATAAATAGACCCAAGAGGACACAAATTAAGAAGTCAGGTGCAGATTTTTGAGGTCTATGAACCTAAGAGAAAGAAATGGTATGTACAGATAATTAGCATCTGCTACGATTGTGTCATGGGTCCTTCATTCCCTCCATTCATAACATACCCTGCTTTCGTGATTTCTCATGCAGACTTGCTAGTGAAAAGTCGAGAATTTACCCATCAGTCTTTCTGGTACCTGAATAAATCCAAACTCCTGTTTTTGAAACATGGCATTCCAACATTGTTTTATTCTTTAAAATGGAAAATAAAAGGACCCAGGCTCTCATAACCTTGGTTTTATGATCTCTTATTTCCTTGTAGTTACTGGGCTGCTTTTACAACACATTTTAAGTATGGTTTTGATGGGCAGGTCCTTGCAGTTAACCATGCATAGTTTGCATTTGTGGAATTTCTCTTTTCCAGTCTCATTTAACAGAGGCCAGACAAATTAACCTGCGGGTCATGTTATTTTATCACACTCAGGTACCTGAAATGGAGACTTTTCAGTCCCAACCAGAGTCGCTATTTATGGCCAAATAGCAGTAAGCTCAATTCATTGCAGATATATATATACATATATATATTTTTTTTTTTTACTTTTTTTAAAGAAGTTATGAGTATGCCCTACAGAGTACAATTCACTCCTATTCAAATAGTGATTTTAGAAGATACCATGTAAGATATTTATATCACAGAGGCCATTATTATGTATAGTTTACATTTGGGATCCATAGTAGTTGACCATATAGTCAGTTTAACATAATTATTTTTATTCCATTCATCAGTGTAGCAAAAGAATGTGTAAACAGGTATGCCAGTAGTTACTTACATTGCACTATTCTTTAGCTGAAAAAAATAAACATGTCACTTTGTACCTTTCCATACTTACTATTCAGCATGTTTTTACTTCCTAACACAATAGAATTCTCGGAAATCATTTTGCTAACACATGGCTGCCTAAGAGCAATCAGATTGATTGTCACTTAGGTATAGAGTATCGCAAGCATGTTCCAAAAGGTGAATGTTGGAATAATAATGCACACTTGACCTTTGAACACAGTGTGACTCATGATTTCCAAGAATGTACTATATTGTGAAAGTCGGCATCATCTTTTCTAACAGATTATATTATAATGGTGTTTTCTTCCCAACTTCTGTCACCATTCTTTCTAACTTCCAGGAACACATGTAAATAAATAAACATCTATAGAACTTACAGATAGATGAAAGTGTTAGTCAAAGAAAAGACTGCCCCACCCTCCCCCCCCCACCCTTTTTGCTTACAGTTTGCCTCACAGGCTGTTTTCAGGGAGAAGTTCTCCCTTTTAAGAACAGCAGGTTTTTGCCACAAGTAACTTAAACAATGGTCAACTTTTTATTTCTGAGGAAGGGGAACTGTTTTGAGAATTCTCAAGCTAAAGAAGTTTATAAAGGTAAATTACTTAAAGAAGGGAACCATGTAGAAGGAAATCTATGCTAGGGAAGAAGTTGCCAGCAGTTAGGTCTTTAAGAACCACTTCTAAGAATACAGCTCTTTCTTTTTACTTCCTACTTCTCATCTCAGAGGTGGTATATTTATGTCATTATTGAAACTAATTTTGAGATACTGAAACAATAAAGCAGTGACTGTTGTACAAAATTAACCTGTGTCTAAATATGGTTCATTTTGAGAGTTTGTGTCATACATATCATCAGTAGACTTCATTTATCATCTGTTTTCTCTGCAAAGTCTTATCTCATTCCAAATATGTGAACATGATTGTAGAATGTTAGGGGCCTAGATACATAGGCAGATGATGAGCATAAGACAAATGTGGTAAATATGTACTTACATTTTCCTAAGAAAATTATCAAGGTAATGAGATAAGAAGAGAGAGTTACAGAAATTTCATACTGCTGACATTTGGAACAATTACTGTGATGTCTGTTTATACTGTTAGGTAGGACCAGTCAAATAAAGTGACATTTTACAAAAATTCTGCCACAGAGAAAGTCTAATCATAATAGCTTTTTAAAATGCCATGACAGAATTCTTATTCTGAAATATTAGTCTTAAAGGGAGGAGATTTTCCTTTGTTCATTAACCTGAAACCTAACTACATAGAAAAAAATTCTCAGAAGTCTGTATTTTTAAATGTAGAAATATTAATATAGGTAATAGTTTTTTTAAAAAATAATTCTAGAAGGCATAGAGGCTTGCTGTAAATAATAAACTTTCCGATAAATAATATATCTGAATATCTTCTAATATCTAAAGTAATAAAATTCTAGACTAAAAGCTTCTTTGGCCTGTAATATTTCCTGGATCTACCTGACGTGCTCTTGGAGTTTTCAGAGAGAAATCGTAGGTTCTTGAGCTCTATCAGTGGGAAAGTAATGGCAAAGAAAATGTTTGCATTTTCTCTTTTTCCTGAATCTTCTGATTAACTCTGAATTTGCCACAATAAGTTTGCAGCATTATTAGGCGGACATTCGTACATGCTATTGTTACTGAGGCAGGCTTAGTTTCAATTGTGCTTTTTTCTCTGACGAATAAAAGGGATGAAATTTGTATTTACAGTTTGGTTCTTTTATTTTTCACATGAATGATTAGCCCTGTATTTCCTTTATATCCAGAGTACATTGAAATGCATTAAGATTTTTAAAAATTGTTTGTCATTCATTTATGGATGAGGAAGCAAAATAGATATATTAGCAGGACACACACACGCACACACGCCCCTGCTCACCCTGTGGCTCTGAGTTGGTCTATAGAGACTTGTGAAGTGTAGGCATGGAAGTCGCACTAGGAAATACCCTGTAATAATGAGAGAAACAGAATGTTACCAATGAACACGAGATTTTAGCAAACATATTTAAATCAGAAGCCAAATGGAAGTAGTTTAATCAATAAAATATGGTATAAGGATCAGCTGAAAATAGGCCTGCAGAGGGCTCTACAGAGGAGGTGAGAGGCAATCTGTTCAACATCAAAGTCACATTCCCATCAGACTCTGGGAAGAGCTAAAGAGAAGGCAGTTACCTAAAAAGTGGTAAGCCCTTATATTTCATATCAGGGAGTTATCATCTAAAGGTGAAAAGACAGTGAATAAGGCTTATAATAATTATTTGATCTAGAATTTTTAGAAGTGATCCCCAAGACTAAAAATCGCCTTATACTATTATATTTGTTACTTTAATGAAAATGCAAAGCTAAATAAAATTTAAGAAATAAAGGCAGGGAGTGCTGCATTTCAGAGAGTGTGAAGGGGACTATTAGTCGACACATAGTGCAGAGAACAGCTTGGGTCAGTATTGTAAAGGACCACACTCAGTATCAGGATTGAGGCAGCGCCGGGAAGTCCTGACTGGAACAGAGGGAAGGATGGTTTGGGGAGTAATAGGAAAGGTGATAAGTTAGGCAGAGTAATCATAGCTGACAAAAAGGTGTGAAGGCATCGATATCTATTTAGCTGTGACAGAAGGCAAACTTCCACATGTGCGGGAAATGTATTAGATGTTAGGTCTATGATTTTAGAATGCCTAGTTCTTTTGTTGGAACCAACAGATAGGACAATAAAGTTACGATCAAGCCACTTTTTTCTTTGCCTTCCATCCTGTAAAATGGAGCTAATAATATTACCCACTTGCCTCTAATTCCTAAGAGAATTCCTCTAATCTGTGGAGATTAATTAAATAAAACCTGTAAGGCAATTTCACCACTCCTGAGAGCATTCTTGCAGGTACCTGGTATCATCACCCTGTGTTATTTTAGGCATTTCATACATAACTTGAAAGCTTAAATTCTGTCAGGCATCAGTCCTACAGGATATCATGTGCATCACTGGCAGTGAGTGCACACGCACACACACGGCTCCTTGTCCATCGGAAACTTGTAGGAAATTGCAGTTGTAATTTATTCTCTATCACTAGGTGCTCAAGAAGGAGACAGTTTTTTAACCTGGTAGAAATTATTGTGTAGGAAGTATGACTTCAGCAGAGTAGCTGAGTTAGCATGAAAGTTAGTGGAGAAGATGCTAGCAAATGATTGTACACTTCCATTATTAAGGGGCTAGACAGGTCATATGTAAGAATTGAACAGTATGGGAACTGTGTGCCATCTTTTCACATATTCAGTCATATGACAAATATTTAATGCTTACTGTGTGCCAGTCCTGTCAGGGAACAAATCCAGACACAAGTCTGGGTCCTCATGGAGCTGATGATGGAATAAGGTACAGGGTTTTATACATAGCAAATTCTTCACATGATACTTCTGACTCCAGAGGAGATTTCATTGATTTTGTTGATCACTGTCTGCCTGTTCAAAAGTAAAACAGCTCATGTATCCAGATTTCTATATGATTGAAATTTGAAAATATTAAATATATTTTGTTTCATGTTTGTAACGTCAATCTCTCACCTCCTCCAGGGAGCCCTTCCTAATTGGTTGAGCCAAATTTGATTCCTCTTACTCCTGATCATTGCTTTTACTGTCAGTGTTAGGCATTAAAGCGCTTGATTGTATTTAGTTGGAGGCTTTATTATAAACTCTATAAGAAAAGTCTTTAATTTTTTTTTTTCTCATTGTATATAATGTGCAAGTGTTGATTCATCCAGAAGACTTTAAGCAACTTGAGATCAGGAACAAAGATAGGAGTTAAACTGCAGGGCTCCTCACGTGCTTGTAGAGTAGTCACTGAGCTCTCATTTCTTGAGCACTTCCATCATTCCTGGTATGGTGTTCTGAAATGCGTTACCTAAGAGTAACTCCTGATCTCCACAACAGCACTGTGGGTTTAAGTCTTCCTTGCCTTTCAAGTAAATATTAAACCATTAAGTGAGGAAGTAGAAGCAGACCAGGCTAAATAACCTGCTCAAAGTCGTGCAGCTCCAAGTGCAGAACTGGGATTTGAACCCAGGAGGACTAGCTTCAGTCTCCACATGGTATTCAGGGGCCTTTGGGGTTCAGCCCCCCACCCACCTGACCCCAACTCCGGCCACTTCTCCCTTCTCCTATGGCTCCTTGTTCTGGACCTTTACAGGACCATTTCGTGAATAGTTTCTGGACCAGGTACTTTGCTAAGCACTTCCATGGATTATCTCATTTCATCTTCCAACAACCCCTTTGAGGTCGGTTTATTGTTATTATTTATTACTATCCCCATTTCATAAAGGGGGATAATCTCTCTAGGCTAAAGAGGTTGCATAGCCTCTCCAGGGTCATAGTGTGACCCAAAGTCACAGGATTTACATCATCGGTCAGGCTTCCGGGCAACCGTAGGCTATTAGTAATTAAGGTTTTGTGGAGTCAAAAGTCACAGATGGAATTTTGACTACCGTTGGCTCTCCCAACCCTCGTGTTGTTCAAGGATCCAGTGTTTTTGTTAAACAAATGAAGAATTATGTCCATATTTTAAACACTGAATTTTAAGTTCACAAATATACAGATTTCAGTAAAGTTGAAAGTTTTCACGTGTCTTTA
>NW_023187425.1:0-1157 GCF_002007445.2 Ailuropoda melanoleuca | reverse complement strand
TCTCTGGGAATGCTGGCTGAAGGGAAGACCCTCTCTGAACAAGGGGAAGGACAGAGACACAGAGAAAAACATAAGCGAGAAACCATAATAAGGAAAATAATACCTTGTTTGTGNGAAAATAATACCTTGTTTGTCTGTTTGTTTTTCAGGGTCAGGGACTGCTCCTGGGTCCCAGGGCGAGGCAGTGGGAGGGGGAAGAATGTATTAATCTTACAACTATGTGTTTTGTTTTTTCAGTGGTCAGTTTTTGTTTCATTTACTTTATTAAAAATTGGAATGGAGCACTGAATTTGAATAATTTCCTTAGGGTAAGAACAACTGGATATGAAACAAATAAAATATTGCAATTAAAAAAATAAATCTTACCGTGACCAGAGATTCATTTTTGGGAAAACATACTTGATGAAAATACCCATCCTGGGGGAAGGTGCGGACTGGCACACCCGCCAGCCCTTTCCCACGTCCGGCCCGAGGGACCCGACCGTCCTGCTCGTACGTGATACCCAAGGTGCAAAATAATGAATCATGGTACTAGCCACCCACACAAAAATTCACTTGTATAGAAACCTGGTTCAAAATACAACATTTGATATCCATTTTGTACCTCGAATTTAAGTACAAAATAAAATTTATCCTGAGGTTGAAAATATTAACTCCGGGGCAAGGTCTGCATTTTAAAAGTTCAGAAAACAACAAAGGGAGGAAGGAATTACTCCTTAGTGGGAAATTGAAGTGAATTGATAAGGCAGGCGTTACCTTTAGACGCTTATCCTATTAGAAACTAAAACTGAAGAGATTTTAGAACTTAAAATCACATTAATAAACNTTAATAAACCTGTTTGTTATTTGTCAACGTGAATAGCATTTAATGACCTACAAATACAATTTTCAAGCCAAGCAATGTTTTGTGACAGGAGCTGGTGTCACTTGACATCGACAACCTGACGTCGGCTGGAAGGAGGCAGCCGGGCTCTCCCTCCTGCCCCAGTGTGAACTCTGTGTTGCTGGGACGTGTTGGGCCACGCGTGCAAAGAACACCAAGTGTGCTTCAGAGATGCAGTTAGAAAAGGGGGGATTATTTCCATTAAATCAGCCTTTCCAGGAAGCTGGCTATTCTTCAGCAGGTCGAGTGGTGGTGGTTTCCCAGAGGTGAGCTG
>NW_023187424.1:0-882 GCF_002007445.2 Ailuropoda melanoleuca | reverse complement strand
AGATAAACGGAAGGGGGAGGGAGCCGCCGCGTTTGGGTGCCGGGAAGCAGTAGCCACCTGCGCCGGGGAGCAGGCGGACTCGCGGACTGGCACCTGCGAAACAGCAGACTGAGACCGTGAGCCAGGGGTGTGTGCCACCAGACATCTCATGGAACTCCGGAATCCCAGTGTGCTCACTGGAAATAGACTGAGACCGGGAGCTCTGGGAGCACGCGGGGGCGGCTGGAGGCATTAGAAACACAAAGGACAGAGACGCCCCGGCCCTGGAAGTGAGGGCTGAGACACCGGGTGTGGGGCGCACATCCCAGGACGCTGCAGGGTTGAGCAGCACCAACAGTAACAGAGTTCAAGTGGCCAGAACATCAGTGGAGAACAGTCCGCGATCCCTCTGTTCTGAGACAGAGGCTGAAATTTGGCCGCTGCTGCTCTGACTCTCAGAAGAGGCACAGCGAACCACCAGGGAAAGCCGCCAGAGAACAAAAGCCTGGAAATACCGGCTCACAGTGTGCCCATCCCTATCCCCCCTCCCAGGGGACACGGAGACTCTACCCAAACAGGGTTGCCTGAGTATCGGCACGGCAGGCCCCTCCCCCAGAAGGCAGGCTGAAAAATCCAGAAGCCCACATCCCTGGGTGGCAGTCATTAAGTGCCTGTCTTCAGATTAGGGCGTGATCACAGCGTTCCGGAAAGGAGTCCCTCATCGGGCTCCTCCGCTGGGAGCCTGCTTCTTCCTCTCCCACTCCCCTGCTTGTGTTCCCTCTCTCGCTGGTTGTCTCGCTGCCACATAAATAAATAAAATCTTTAAAGAAGCAGCCCACATCCCTAAGATCCCTATAAAACAAGGGTGCACGGCCTGGGTCCCAGTCAATAATTTGGGCTCTG
>NW_023187423.1:2627-2834 GCF_002007445.2 Ailuropoda melanoleuca | reverse complement strand
CACCCCCTCGGGGATGCCGATGATTCTGACATTGGAATGTTTCATTGAGTCAGTAATCTCCCGTAACCTCCTTTCGTGGGCGTGGATTTTTTTTTAAGTTTATTTTAGTTTTTTTAATTTTATTATTATATTATGTTAGTCACCATACATTACATCCCTGGATTCCGATGCAAAGTTGGATGCTTCATTAGTTGTGTATAACACCCA
>NW_023187423.1:648-2238 GCF_002007445.2 Ailuropoda melanoleuca | reverse complement strand
ATTTAGCTATTGTGGACAATGCTGCTATGAACATTGGGGTGCATATGGCCCTTCTCTTCACTATGTCTCTATCTTTGGGATAAATACCCAGTAGTGCAAAGGCTGGGTCATAGGGTAGCTCCATTTTTAACTTTTTAAGGGACCTCCATACTTTTCCAGAGTGGCTGTACCAACTTGCATTCCCACCAACCACGTAGGAAGGATTGTNAACAATGTAGGAGGGATCCCCTTTCTCCACATCCTCTCCAACAATTGTTGTTTCTTGCCTTGTCTATCTTTGCCATTCTAACTGGCGTAAGGTGGTATCTTAGTGTGGTTTTGATTTGAATTTCCCTGATGGCTAATGATTTTGAACATTTTTTCATGTGTCTGTTAGCCATTTGTATGTCTTCATTGGAAAAGTGTCTGTTTATATCTTCTGCCCATTTTTTGATTTGTTTATTTGTTTCTCGTGTATTGAGTTTGAGAAGTTCTTTGTAGATCTTGGATACCAATTCTTTATCTGTAGTGTCCTTTGCAAATATCTTCTCCCATTTGGTGGGCTACCTCTTAGTTTTTTTGACTGTTTCCTTGGCTGTGCAGAAGCTCTTTATCCTGATAAAGTCCCATAAGTTCATTTTATCTTTTATTTCTCTTGCCTTTGGAGATGTGTCGTGAAAAAGGTTGCTCTGGCCGATGTCATAGAAGTTGTTGCCTATGTTCTCCTCTAGAATTTTGATGGATTCCTGTCTCACATTGAGGTCTTTCATCCATTTGGAGTTTATTTTTGTGTATGGTGTGAGAGAGTGGTCAAGTTTCATTCTTTTGCATGTAGCTGTCCAATTTTCNAGATTTTATTTATTTATTCGACAGAGATAGAGACAGCCAGCGAGAGAGGGAACACAAGCAGGGGGAGCGGGAGAGGAAGAAGCAGGCTCATAGCGGAGGAGCCTGATGTGGGGCTCGATCCTATAACGCCGGGTTCACGCCCTGAGCTGAAGGCAGACGTTTAACCGTTGTGCCACCCAGGCGCCCCTCAAGTTTCATTCTTTTGCATGTAGCTGTCCAATTCTTCCAGCACCATTTATTGAAGAGACTGTCTTTTTTCACCGGATGTTTTTTCCTGCTTTATCAAAGTTTAGTTGCCCAAAGAGCCGAGGGTCCATTTCTCGGTTTTCTATTCTGTTCCATTGGTCTGTGTGTCTGTTTTTGTGCCAGTACCATGCCGTCTTTGTGATCACACCTTTGTTGTACAGCTCTAAATCTGGCCTTGTGATGCCCCCAGCTTTGTTTTTCCTTTTCAACAGTTCCTTGGTGATTTGAGGCCTTTTCTGTTTCCATACGAATTTCAGGACTATTTGTTCCAGTTCTTTGAAAAATGTCCTCGGTATTTTGATCGGGATAGCATTGAAAGTGTAGATTGCTCTGGGTAGCATGGACATTTTAACTATGTTTATTCTTCCGATCCATGAGCATGGAATATTTTTCCATCTTTTTATGTCTTCCTCAATATCTTTCGAGAGTGATTTATGGTTTCTAGAATATAGGTCCTTTACGTCTCTGGTGAAGTTAATTCCAAGATAATGTATGGTTTTTGGTGCTATTGTAACT
>NW_023187423.1:0-216 GCF_002007445.2 Ailuropoda melanoleuca | reverse complement strand
GTTTGAATCAGGAAAGGATGCTGTGTTTTGTCAAATGCTTCTTCTGCATCAATTGAGAGGATCATATGGTTCCTGAGTCTTTTCTTGTTGATATGTATCGCGCTAATTGATTTGCAAATGTTGAACCATGCTTGTATCCCAGGTGTGAATCCCACTTGATCATGATGGATAATCCTTTTAATGTACTGTTGGATTCTATTAGCCAGGATCTTGTTG
>NW_023187422.1:0-951 GCF_002007445.2 Ailuropoda melanoleuca | reverse complement strand
TGGCAGGTGGGCCTGAGGACACGCGCCGTCCTCAGAACTCAGGGCGGTCATGGGACTCTTGCTGGGAGTAAGCACCTGACTCACATTGACCTGAGACCTGGATCCCCCCTCCCCCACGACCCACGCGAGCTACGACCCGTGAGTGCTGCAGATGCTCAGAACGATGCTGGACCGAGACCCTGACCGCCTCACAACTAGCATTTGCTCAAGGCTTCCCAAACCCCTTGCTGAGGGCAGGTGCAGCCCAGCACAGCTGCTCCCAGCTCCCAGCGTCAGGGGGCGCTCACAGGGCTCCCACCACACCTTTCTCTCTGGGAATGGAAGCCTCATATAAACTTGCTGACCAACCACTTGAGTTAGAGAAGAATCCCCTGGTTTTCTGGTTTATCCTTTGCTGTAGGTGATTAAGGTGGGTGAACGGTTTCTGGGAGGAACAAAACTGATTCTGATTTGGGTTTTCAGTTGCCTTTTTTAGGCACCTCATTAAAGAAGTCACAAACCTGCTTTATTTTCCTGCAGCCTTAGGGAGATGAGCAGATATGATTTAGGGGTTTGTAGCGGCAAGTGACCTGTTGACTAAGGAGTTTTCTAGGAGAGCTGATTCTTACATGACAAACTCTGGAGATGGCTGCAGGGTGGGTTTGGCCACTCAGCGACAGGACCCTGGGCGAGCATCTCCAAATTCTCTAGGACTTTCCTCATGATCACAAGATAGCTGTGATTGCTCCCTGAATCACATTCTCACATGACAGTGTCCAAAGAGAAGAGCTAGATTTTACTCTTCCTGCTTTTTGTGGGGAGTAAAGGATGAGCAACAATGAACTGTCAGCAAACTTTCCCTTCTGCGTCCCTGGTGCGGATCGAGTCACGTGGTCCCCTTGCTGCCAGGGAAGATGGAGAAACGAGCATCTGGGAAGGGGAATGGTATTGCTGTGGGTGTTAGAGCATCTG
>NW_023187421.1:0-1233 GCF_002007445.2 Ailuropoda melanoleuca | reverse complement strand
GATTACACGCTGATTCCTGGGCCGTGGCCAGTGGTTCGGCTGGACGGTCGGGGACTTGGAAGGACCAGACCGGGAAATCGATGACAAGAGAATTTGGGGAAGAGGTGTGTGGACAGGTAACACAGGGATATCTGTGCTCCGTGTGAATGCCCACCGCAGGGGGAGCTCCGCAGTGGACTTCCATCTTCAGGAGGGCAGGATGGCCCATTCTGGGGGTGCCAGGCAGCCCCTTTCCCCAGCCACCCCGACCACCGACCCCTGGGCTCCTGCACAAAGTGGCCGCGGTGGCAGGGGTGGAGGCCACGCGTGGCTCAGCAGCGGGGACATCATGCACCAAGGCGCAACCGGCTCTGGCCCCCACTGCGTGCCCCGTGTGCCAGCGGCGGACACCCACACCGAGCCCTCACCCGGCACCTGTCCTGGGGCGACCAGCCAGCCACCTGCTGGCAGGCCGATGGCACTGGACAGCCCCCGTGGTGGGAAGGGCCGGGCACTGTTCTTACTGGAATAGACACTCAGGATACAGATTTGCCTTCCCCTCACGCTGCACTTCCACCTAGACATCGTGGACCCCTAGAACGTCGCACCCACCATCCTGGTGTCCCACCCGCAGCTTTGCACAGGAGCTCGGTCCACGGCAAATGAAGTGGGGCCGTGGCTTCACGCTCACGGAACTCAGTGGTCTCACCGTGGGCCCACCATCCTGTAGCCGCTGGCTGATAGGGCANTAGCCGCTGGCTGATAGGGCAATGGAATGGCCTTTGAAGGTTCGGTTCCAGCCCCAGCGAGGTGGCGGTACACAGCAGGTGGCGGTACACAGCAGGGCCAGGAAGGCGTGCTCCTGAAGGTTGTCTGTGCTCTGAGTCAGTGACCGACATATGGGGCCATGTCTCCCAGAGCCAGGATTCACGGGCCCAGGAATCGGAGGGTGGAAATGGCCAGGGCACCACTCACTATTACCCCTAGTGCCTCCCAGCCGAACATTCGCTTCCCGCCCCCACGACCTTGTGCTCTGCTGCCCTTAGGTCTCCGTTGCGGAGGGAGGGATGCTTCCGTCAGAAGACGGTGATTCCGGTGGACTGGAAGTTCAGACTGCCGCCCGGCCACCCTGGGCCCCTGGGCCCCTGAATTTACAGGCAGAGAAGGGAGGTACAGCATTGGTGGGGGTGGGGTGGGGACTGATCCTGACCGCCAAGGGCACATGGGACCACTCTCCACCGTGGCGTTAAGGAA
>NW_023187420.1:331-593 GCF_002007445.2 Ailuropoda melanoleuca | reverse complement strand
TCATGTCGTTGATATTTCCCTGAATTGTGTGGTGTCAGAGACCACTAGTTGGCACGCTCTTCAGGCTTCCGGGACCACTTTCCCTCATGGAATTCTAGTCACGAAGGCTGATGATAGTGCTAAGACTGGCTCTCCACTGTATTGTTTCTGAAGGACTTAGCTGTGGCCTTTTCATTCCATTGCCACAGCAGGTTTCATAGGATAATTCCCAGGCCCCTAGAAACAATGTGGAATCAGGGTCTCCGGGAAAAGGCTGATGTTA
>NW_023187420.1:0-214 GCF_002007445.2 Ailuropoda melanoleuca | reverse complement strand
TTACTCATGAGAGATCATGTTCGTTGATATTTCCCTGAATTGTGTGGTGTTTCAGAGACCGCTATTTGGCACGCTCTTCAGGCTTCCGCGACCACTTTCACTCATGGAGCCCTATTCACGAAGGCTTATGATAGTGCTAAGACTGGCTCTGCACAGTGTTGTTTCTGACGGACTTGCCTTTGGCCTTTTCGTTCCATTGCCACAGCAGGTGTGA
>NW_023187419.1:0-650 GCF_002007445.2 Ailuropoda melanoleuca | reverse complement strand
TTCATTTAAAATAAGCTACTTGACTTCATGCTTGTAAATGCCCCATGCTTTAATATGTTTTACATATACCACAATTCACTGATTCCAAACATCCATCATCTGTCCATCCATCCATCCATCCATCCATCCATCCATCCATCTAACCATCCATCCTTCCATCCGTCTGCTGCTATAAAAGNTCCGTCTGCTGCTATAAAATAATATGTAATTGAATACCATTGACTGGGTGGCTTGAACAACAGACATTTATTTCTCACATTCCTGCGTGCTGGGAAGTTCAAGATCAAGGTACCAACAGATTCCAGGTCTGGTGAGTGCTGTATCCTGGTTCATAGATGACCATTCTCTTGATGTGGAAATCATTGAGGAAGCTCTCTAGGATCTCTTTTATAAGGGTACTAATCCCATTCATGAGGACTTCATCCTCATGACCTGAACACCTCCCAAAGGCTTACCTCCATATACAATCACAGCAGGGATTAGGTTTCAATGTGTGAATTTGGGGGGGAAACACAAGCATTCACCGTAGTGCCATCCATTCATTCATGCATTAATTTATTCATTTAACTATACAATAATCTAATAATTTAATCATTTAGCCAGAAAATAATGATTATGTGTTTTCTACATTACTGCTGCAAAGGGTTATG
>NW_023187418.1:0-2573 GCF_002007445.2 Ailuropoda melanoleuca | reverse complement strand
AAGGGTAAAAGCCACTTAAATATTATGTATTTCAGGTAAATTATTACAATACTCAAGTTCATCTTTTTTTTAAATAGGATTAAAGTGAATGAATATGTGCTGTTTTTAAGTTTGTCTTTTGGTATAGTCAGACTGGGTTGACTGCCTATGAAGTAATTTTTAGATTCAATCAAAAAGTGAATTGCATAGCAATGGCATATATTACATCTTTGCAAATCTTTATGTTGATGGATCAGGATACTGAACTTCAGAATACTGAAGTGCATTTGCCCCACTGAAAGGGAGTAAAAGTGTTCTATAATTTTTTTTCAATCTGCTCATCCTTCTTGACATTAAACAGTATTTTAAGGGCCAAGAATGATTTTCAGCTTCAACTTTTTAGGAAACAATAATAAAGAAGAGAATTTGTTTAATCAGTCTTGTTTCATGTTTGAATGTTTCAAATAGTTTTCTCTGCATTTACTCAATGTTATGCATCTACCAAATTTTATTCATCCACTTGCCTATTTATAGATAACCTAACTGGTTTTAAACCTCAACCACTGAAATTTCATGACAATGGATAGCCTTTTATGAGAAACCTCAGAGACCCAGGCAAAATTCCCTTGGCATCCATACCCAGGAATAAGCCTGGTGAATGACAAAATTTACATATATTTTATTTCCCTAAATGCTGATGGGTTCCACTATATAATGACTTCACTCTATTACACTCTTGCCAGCAGTGCATGAGGATCCCATTATCCCACATTTTTTGTATTATCAACCTTTTAAAATATCTTTTTTTATCTTTTGCCAATCTGATGGGTAAGGAGTCCTTTCTGGTTACTTTAGTTTTCCTTTCTCTAATTACTAGTAAGGCTAGTCATGTGCATTTCTCCTTCTAAAATTTCTGGGGACTTTTTGCATTTTATTTCTCTATTTGTACTTGTTCTTTCCCCCCCCCCATCATTTTTGTTGTTATTGTTGACTTACAAGAGCTCTTTGTATATTTTAAATATTATTCCATCTTTTTTNTTATTGTTGACTTACAAGAGCTCTTTGTATATTTTAAATATTATTCCATCTTTTTTTATCAAAAATATTTCTCTCCCAATCTGTCAGTCACCTACTATGAGTTTAATGTACTAGACATAACTGCTGCTATCATTTGAATATTTATGTCCCCCTCAATATTTTTATTTTGAGATCTTAACCCCCAAAGATGATGGTATTAGAAGGTGGGGCATTTGGAAGGTGCTTAGGTCATGAAGGTGGATCCCTCATGAATGGGATGAGTGCTCTTGTAAAAAAGAACCCAGAGAGTGCATAAGCCCCTTTCCATCATGGGAGGAAAGAGCAAGAAGGCCAGCTATGAACCATTAAGTAGGCCCTCACCAGAAAGCAACCATGTGAGTGCTTTGACCTTGGACGACTCAGCCTCCAGAACTGTGAGAAATTAGTTTCTCTATAAGCCACTCAATCTGTGGTATTTTTTAGCAGCCCAAATAGACTGAGACACCTGTCTTTGTGGTGCTTTACTGATATGTTCAGTGAAAGTGGGTTGACCTGACCTCCTAGGTCACAGAGAGGTAACTTTTCGTAGCAGAGAAGCAGACGCTACAGAAAAAGCAGGAGGAGAGACTGAGAAAGAGCCAGAGACGAGCTAGTTCACAAGCAAAGAAGTGGAGTCACTACAGGAAGGAGGGTACATGAATGGGTGCATGAGGCTGACTGCCTGATCACAGGCTCATCGGTGTTGCCACTAGAACTGGAACTCCTATTTAATATGAATACTCATGAGAGAGGTTCCACTTCTTGAATCTGCTGAAAGAATGAATCTCTTGTTTTCTGGCTTCTCTATGATTTACAATAAAATATCAACAGAGGTAACCAAAACCTGCATCCCTTCTTTATAATTTGAAGGCGTTAAGTACAGAACTCTACACCCCAGAGCTATGCCTCCACCACCTCACATCAAGAGTGTTTTATGTGACTTGATACACTAATTTGTAATTAATAGAACTTTCAATAGAAATTAAGACCAAAAGAAATTGACTTCGATTGGCTCAGAAAAATGAATTAGCCAATCAAAATGCATTGGTATGTTTCTCAGAATTTAATTTTCAATTAACTACATAATATCAGGCCCATTTAACACAGCAGATTTTTTTTCTTATTTTTAGATATTTGCATAGGATTTCTGGCAATCAACACTAAGGTTCTATTCTTATATTCAAGGACTGTGACAATCATAACAATGGTAAATACAAAATTGCAGCTAGCAGTGGAGTCTATTATGTGTCACAGTCTCTCTTAGAACAATTGTTTATTAATACATTTGATAGACTGGAAGCAATGCAATATCATTGCAGTGTGATTTTTTAATCCAGAATCTTCCACTTGCATTCGCACTTAATGAACTCTTTGGAAAGAATTGGTTTGTATCACTAACCATCATTTTATAATGACAGCCTCATTAGAATAGACTATCTGCAGAAAGTTGTTTCAGACTTCCCAAGGTATCTCTGGAGACATCAGTAGTCACAAATTCAATTTAAATGGAATTTACTTATTGAACCTATATATATATA
>NW_023187417.1:0-4146 GCF_002007445.2 Ailuropoda melanoleuca | reverse complement strand
CACCTATTCTAATTTGAAAAAATGTATTGTCTCTACAAAAATTAAATAGCTCAAAAGGTTCTCAAACATGGGCTGACTGACCTATAGCCTAATTTCTAAAAATTAGAAAAAATGGTTAAAAAATATAAAATCAGCCTCCTCATTTTATTTTTTGGATTTCATTTTTACAAATGAAAAAANTTTTTGGATTTCATTTTTACAAATGAAAAAACCCTCAGGTTTTAACATTGTTTTCTTGTCAGAATCATGCAAATTTAAAACTTTCATATTAGACTGAACTAAAAACAGAAATCAGGATAGCCTTGAAACCATAAACTTATCTTTTACCAAGTAAGGTTCAAGGAACACATTAAGCAATACTAGGCTCAGGTACCATTTTAAAATAGTTTTGGCACAACCACTGGAAAAATTGAGAGCTTAGAACTGAGTGTGTCACACACAGTGCCAGTAAGCTTTTATTCTGCCTAAGTGCACAGATGATAATCAGATGGATTATTTTAATGATTCCATAAAAGAAAAAACAAAATTGGTTCTTTTAAAGTTTTATGAACTTTCGCTAGCTTTAAAAACGTTACATAAGTGTATTCTCTAGATTACCCATCTGTCAATTATTAAACTATAAAATACAAGTAATTAGAGTATGATGCCCTTCAGTCCTGTTTCCCTCTTTTAAATGCAATAAAATAAAGTTAGTGCTCTTATCAGATATATGGGGAATACCCACAGCAATGACAGTCTTATTGTATGTTCTCTTGTGTTTATAATACTGATAAAGAATTTTTTTTTAATGAAGGTAAATCAATTAGAAGACAAGTTTGGAAAACGCTTGAAAGGTTATATTNGAACTTTTGCTAGCTTTAAAAACGTTACATAAGTGTATTCTCTAGATTACCCATCTGTCAATTATTAAACTAAAAAATACAAGTAATTAGAGTATGATGCTCTTCAGTCCTGTTTCCCTCTTTTAAATGCAATAAAATAAAGTTAGTGCTCTTATCAGATATATGGGGAATACCCACAGCAATGACAGTCTTATTGTATGTTCTCTTGAGTTTATAATACTGATAAAGAATTTTTTTTTAATGAAGGTAAATCAATTAGAAGACAAGTTTGGAAAACGCTTGAAAGGTTATATACAAGTGTAGATACCACAACTATTGTGGTAGTCTAAGTACTTGCTAGTAGCCAAACACACTAGAATAATGAGTAGTCATCAATAAATTTAATCATTTTATTGCCAAATGTAATTTACTTGTCATGAAAATATTCTGCATTCATCAAAATAATGCTTAAAATAAACTAAGAGATACAAATAGTTCATTATATATTTTCTAATATTACACATTTGTCATAGTAAGTATTCTTATAAATGATGGTACAGTTTTTATCTATCAACCTCTGAAGTCAAGAAAAAAAAAACCTTCTGAGGTAAAAGAGATTTAACAAACATCCAATTTCATGGTCTCAAAATTGTCACTATAACTGAATATTTCAAAGACAAAAATTCAAAAACAAGAGAGATGGCAACAGTAACAAATATTTGAAACCTGGAAAATAAGAGAGTTAGAGCCAGAATGCCTAGTCCAAAATCAACAGTAGTGAAATCGAAGAACCTGGGTTTACACAGAAGAATCCTCAAAAGGTTCAGAAATTATAACAACAGCTTTTTTTGGAATTTGTAGTGGACAGGGGAAGTAAAAGTAAGGACGATTAGGTAAAAGATGTGTGCTAACTTAGGGTTTTAGGCTTTCCTAGACGTACTTTCCTCTTCAAATTCTGATGATGCCCCTCCTCAATCCTGATTGAAGACTGGAGAATTATTTTCTGGAGAAATGGAAGATTGACTAATATTGACTAACACATATTAAATGATGAAGGCTGAAACACAAAACCCAGTTTCCTACTCAACTACCAGAGTATTAACCCCTTTACACTCCAAAGAGAATTTTATAAGAAGACTCTCTTAGAAACCTACAATCTTATGCAAACCTAAAGTACTGAGATTCTCCAGCAAAAATACCATTCAGGTCATTCTAGAACAGCTAAAGTCAGTAATCTCCACCTATATTTTCTCTGTTATTAACATTTTAGTTTTCCACTCTTAATTATGATGATGAAATCAAAGACAACAGAAATATGATAAAGTCTTTAACATGTTTCCAAACAAAGTAACTTTGAAGAAATTGACACTATAGAAGAAAAAAACTTAAAAATGTATTGCTAATGTCTTCAGAAAGGTAGGAAAACATATTACATCTGTGAAATAAGAAAATGATGGTAGTTTAAAAAAGGAATATTCAAAAACTAATAAAGAAGTCTTCTAAATAAATATAGATATCCAGAAATGAAAAATTCAATAGAAAATTTGAAAATGAAGTTAAGAAACTCTCCAAGAAAGGGAGCAAAATGATAAAGAAATGGAAAGCAAGGAAAAATATATGAAATTAGAGAATCAAGCAAGATAGTTAACACATGGATAATGCAGGCTGAAAGAGATGAGAGACAGGGAAAATGGAAGTACAGAAGCCATTAATAAAATAATTTAAGAAAAAAATTTAAAACTGAAAGACACAAATTTCTAGAATGAAGTTTGACAAAGTACTTTGATGAAGGGATGAAAATAAACCCTCTTGAAGGTAAATCATCATGATATTTCACAGCACTGGGATGAGGCAGGGAAGTTACTTTATACATAATGAGTATTCAGATAGTCTGAGAGAACTCAGGAGTAGCAATGGAATTCAGACAAATCAACAATCCCATCAAATTCAAAGGAAAATACTTCCAACTTTACCTAAACCATAAATCAAAAATAAGAGTAATAAAAATAAGAGTAACATGAAGACTTTTATAGACACCTGAATTTTCAAAACTATTACCTCTCCTATATTTATTTGCTGAGAAATTAACAGAAGGATGCCCTCCAACAAACAAAGTAAATCAACAAAAAGAAGGAAATAGCATATAGAAAACAAGAAATTCAAAACAGGAGAGAAGCAAAAGATTCTATAAAATTGAATTCCAGGGGGATGCCAAGATACCAAGTATTCAAAGTGTAGTGGAAATCCAAGTCCAATTAGAGCAAAGGGACTGAAGACACATTTATATTGAGGTCAATAATCAAAATGCCCCTTTCCTCAATCATCTTTTTAACATGACAAAATATTGGAAAATGTGTTCCCCTAAAAAAAGAGAGAATACATGCAAGATGAGAAAGTGCATGCGTGAGAGCACGAGAACAAGAGAGAGATATCAAATAAACTTGGAATCCAATTTAGGAGAATGGCAAAGGGAATTTTCCAGAGATAATCAGAAAGATCCTTGTCAATAATTGTTTCTTGTGTTTTTTTATTTTAGCCATTCTGACAAATGTAAGATGATATTTCAATTTGCATTTCCCTGATGATTAATGATGTTGACTATCTTTTCATGTGTCTGGGGCCATATGTATATCTTCTTGTAAAAATGTCTGTTCAGGTTCTTTGCCCATTTTTTTTATAAGACTATTGGGTTTTTTGATGTTGAGTTGCATAAGTTGTTTATGTATTTTTATTTTGAGGTAGTTGCAAAAGTTTATTTTTGCTTTTGTTTCCCCTGCCTGAGAAGACATATCTAAAGAAATGATTCTACAGCTGATTTAAAAGAAATTACTGTCTACGTTTTGTTCTAGGAATTTTATGGTTTCAGGTCTCACATTTAGGTCTTTAATCCATTTTGAGTTTATTTTCATGCACGGTATAAGAAAGTAATTTAGTTTAATTTTTCTCTATGTAGCTGTCCAGTTTTTCCAGCACCATTTGTTGAAGAGACTGTATTTTACCCATGGTATATTCTTGCCTACTTTGTCATAGACTAATTGACCATATAAACCTGGGTTTATTTCTGGACTTTCTATTCTGTTCCATTGTTCAATGTATCTGTTTTTGTGCCAGTACCACATTGTTTTGACTGCTATAGTTTTATAATAAAACTAATATCTAAAAATATGGTACCTTCAGCTTTGTTCTTTCTCAAGACTGCTTTGGCTATTTGGGTTCTTTTGTGGTCCCATACATATTTTAAGATTATTTGTTGTAGGGGAGGGGAGGTTAAGATGGCGGAGGAGTAGGGGACCCCTTTTTCAGCCGGTCCCCTGAGTTGAGCTGG
>NW_023187416.1:0-2229 GCF_002007445.2 Ailuropoda melanoleuca | reverse complement strand
CTTTTCTTTCTGCAAGTCTTCCAGAGTCTTAACTGCCCATGCCGGTGTCTTGCAGGACAAGACTATTTCAACGATGAGTGTATTCATGAAATGAAGCTTTGGCCCCTTGAGGCATAGGATGGGAAGCAGGGGGGACAGGGCAGTCTTGTGTGTCTGGCATGTGTGTCTGTGGCCTCTTGTCTCAGAAACATCAGCAAACAGGTCCAGATTTGAACCTAAGCTGCGNTCTCAGAAACATCAGCAAACAGGTCCAGATTTGAACCTAAGCTGCGTTTTCCCTCTGGAAGGGCATGGAGCCACAGTCGAGGCTGGGACCGGGCAGCCTGGCCTATCAGGTGAGAGGAGATTGGAAACTATAAACCATTTCATGCTTATTTATTTTATGATCCTCGCGGGCTGGGGTTTACACAAGATGGACAACATGTGGATTAGATAATTGGCTAGGAATTACCAGCATCTGATGGTTATCACACTTGGGGGGGGTGATAGCAGCCTCCTTGAGGAGGACGGCCCAGTGATGAGTTGATGATGTTATCATGTCCTCATTGGGGTTTGGAGAGATGTGGGGGCTCCTCACCAGCCGTAAATCCCAGGGATGGGGGGGTGGGGGAACAGTGTATGTACAGCAAGGGGGTGGATGGTAACACCGAGGATTCTATTCCAATGGGAAGGAGTAAACCAAAGAGCAAAACAGCCAGCTTCAGAGTCCTCCTGCTACTTTAGGAAACGTTCATTTCCCAGCGAGTTCATCCCAAAACCCCGTAAAAGGATTAGCCAGAGATCAACACTTACATACAAAGGCTCCTGCTTTTTAATGAAGCATTATAAAGAGAGTCTGCGCGGTGGGCACTTCAATGTGAGGCTGTCTGCTTCGAAAGATCTTTTCTCTGGCTCAGCTTACACTCAGAATCTCCCAGTCCGGTGTTCACCTTGAGCTCCCAGGATGCCTTAGCAAGGAGTTAGAAAGACTAAGAGATCTTGCAATTTTCCCCGTAGATCAAACTCCATAAACAACCTCGTGTGTCAATTTCAGATCTTTCCTTAAAAACCCATATAGTTTAGAAGCTCCAAAGCCCCCAGACCAAATTGCAGTGTCCGGCTGGTGTTAGGAATACCACTTCGATGCAGTGGAGATTTTTCGAAAACTGAAAGGCCTGCCGGAGAGGCAGAGAGAACGGTCAACTCCAGGTAGGCCAGCCTAGCCCTGCCTGTGATGCTGTGTGCCTCTAGGCAAGTAGACCTCCTCTCTGGGCCACAGGAGGCCCACCTACAGATAGGAAGTTGGATTAAATAATCAAAACGTGGGAGCAAAAATATTAGAAACAGGAAAAGAACAATTTGGCTTTGTTGCCTTTTTATGAGTTGAATTTCAAATTAGTCGGGCCAGTGTTTCGATTTATTTTTGAAGCAGCTCAACCAAGAATTGCTGTTTTCATGGCTCTAGCTTTTGATTTCAGATGCTAAGCAACAAAACCACGACCCCCGACTTCCTCAACTACTGACTGCAGCTTTTATACACATTTTCAATGGTGCGGCGTATTGGATTAACACAGATGACAAACGCCGTTGCGTTCTCAATACTGAAAGAAACAGTGGAAGTGAGCTGATGGGATGGCAAACCCGGTGTCCCGAGGTCCCACTGTGTGACTCTTCGTCTCCCCATTTGTAGCCTAGGGAGGGGGAGGGAAGCAGGCAGAAATCTAGATCTTGTCTTCCTGCTCCGAAGCACAGTCCAAGTTCCGGAGGCCCCAGCCCCAATTCTAAGCACAAGTGTGGGTGTGCTATGCTCCATTACATCGGCCACTGCTCTGGGGCCACCCCTGCTGATCCCAGTGATGGGAGGGGTGGGGCCGAGGGAAATGGAGAGCCTTTACAAAGGGGACAATGGCAAATCTCCAATTTGTGGACAAGTCCCTTTCACTGGGAGTCGGAAAGGCCAAGGAGGGGGTGGGCAGGGTGAATGGGGCAGAGGGGATGAGGACTCTTTCCACGGCCCCATTGAAAGTCTGTGGACCGGTCAGCGATGAAAGGAAGTGAGTTAAAGAGGCAAGTGAGGGGGCTGTGCTGGGGGCGCGGCGAGCCCCTAACTCCAACTAGGGGCAGGACTGACGGCTCAGGCCCCAGGGATAGACAGCCAGGCAGGCGGGGCTGCCCGACCAGCCTGAGGGGGACAGGCTGCTGGGTGGTTTGTCGGGTCCTCAATTGGGCTTTCTCCTTTCTTGGTGTGAA
>NW_023187415.1:7262-10075 GCF_002007445.2 Ailuropoda melanoleuca | reverse complement strand
CTGGGTCTAGGCAAGGAGATTTTCCACAGTCTTCTCTCCTGCCCATCAGGGAATATCCCCACGGGAGCATACTCTGGGTCAGGAACTAAATCTCCAGGTAGTTCTAAGGTCGGCCCTTGCCCTGTATCTAGCTCTCTCTAGACTCTCACGCAGGTGTCTTAATCTGCAAACAGAGCATGTCATGAGGCCAGAGAATGTCTAATTCAGGTCTAATTCCCTTCCCTATTGTTCAGCAAAATGTCGNAGGCAAGGAGATTTTCCACAGTCTTCTCTCCTGCCCATCAGGGAATATCCCCAGGGAGCATACTCTGGGTCAGGAACTAAATCTCCAGGTAGTTATAAGGTCGGCCCTTGCCCTGTATCTAGCTCTCTCTAGACTCTCACGCAGGTGTCTTAATCTGCAAACAGAGCATGTCATGAGGCCAGAGAATGTCTAATTCAGGTCTAATTCCCTTCCCTATTATTCAGCAAAATGTCATAAATACGTATTCTTCATGATTTATGGTTAAATGCAGGACACGTGTTGGAGAGTTGAAAAGACAAAACCTAAATGAGTATGACGATGTCATGTGCTGACAGCTAGGCTGAGTCTGGATTCTCTCCTTTGTGCAGTGGGGAGCCAGGGAGTGTGGTCACGGGGAATCTGAGCTCTTTCTTTGTACAAAAAAACCCAACCAAGCAAACAAAACCTGCTAAATCTTCACCGTGACCCTCTGAAGTTAGCATCCTTGTGCGAGACGATTGAAGGAGGGAACGATTGCAGTATACTGAGATTTGACACAGGTCGATTCAGGGAGCACAACGAACATGGAATTGACAAGCCTCCAGCACGGAGCACATATTTGACAATTTCACAGGCCAGCCAAACACTTCCTTAGTTCAGGAAAATGCTCAGCCCTNTTCACAGGCCAGCCAAACACTTCCTTAGTTCAGGAAAACGCTCAGCCCCATCAATCTAATCCCTTATGTCACAACACCCCAAGTAGTCACGGCTGGTACAGGAAGAGCCATACCAGGTTTAAGGGGATGGCGTGACTCCTTTGTAGCAGGGTGCTGATGTCCCCGGAGAGGACGTGCTGAGATGCGTCTGTGGCCGGGGCTTCGGCCCGTGTAATGCGTGAAGTAGCCGACTTGGGGCACTTTCCTCCCAGCTAGAGGCGATGCTCTCCTGACGTCCGATCTCCCTTTCTCTTCCATGAAAACCTCCTCTTGGACTCTTCTAAGACTTCTGGTTGGCCACGGACTGTGTTATTTCTCGACCACGATTCCAGCTATACGTGCCACCACCGTTCTCCCACTTGAGTCAGAAACCAGTGTCACCCCAGCAGCCTTCCCGGTCTCTTCCGATCAGTCACCAAGCTTGCTGGAACGAATTCCCCCAAGAGTTCTCACATCCCTGCTGTCCCCGCGGGCCACCGCCACCCAGAGCGCCACTGCATTCACGCGAGGACTGCAATGGCACCTTGCCTGGTGTCCCTGTCCCTGGTCTTGCCCCTCCATCCCGTTCTGAACACCACAGCCAGAATGCTCTTTTGAAGATTCAGCTCTGACAACGTCATTCTCCAGCTTCCAGAGCCAACCCTATGTCCTGGCATTCGGTGCTTGTCACAACCTGGCCTCTCCCCCAGCGACCCACTCTTAGGCTGCTAATCCTTGCTCGCCCCAGCCACACACCTCCATGCAAGCACCAGGCTCTCTCGGGCTCTTCTGGGGAACGGAGTCCTCAGCCTAACACGGCAAAGCCTTTGTAGGTGACCCCATTTCTCCTGGCTCCCATCCCCTTGTATAGGCCCCGTCGGCACGTGGGGCTGGGACGCCAGGGCTGTGTTTCCCTGGGAGGTACCTCGAGGGCCGTGTCTGCAGTCCCCGCTGAGACTGATGAACTTTGCAATGATGAGGTTTCTGGGGGCATTTACGGACGCATAAATCAAAATCCAATTTATGTGAAGGAAAATCCCAGCTGGTTTACATGGCAGGATTATGAAACAGTTTTTGCCTGTGTGCAACCTCTCTCATATGATGTAAAATGATTTTACCCTCCACAAAGGAAACTCGGCTCTTAAACTTCTGGCATTTTCCTGGGGTGACCCTGGCCCTGGGTTCAGTTTGAACACTTCCAGTAAGTATGACATTCTGAGGGTGCCAACTTACGACCCTGGTCTAACTGAGGAGGGGTAGGGAAGTGCGATTTATTGTGTGCCTACCATGTACCAAGCACATCCCTACAATAGCCTATTTTAAGCCTCACGATGGTCATCAGGGCACTTTGACGTCATATTGATGGCCTTACTCTCCACCACGAGACCGCCTTTCCATCCCTTCCTGAGAGAGTGTGTCCGTTATATATTCTGCAGAATATATTACCATGCACTTAGCAGCTCACAGCAACTCACATTTCTCACCTCACCATTTCCCTGGGTCAAGAGTCTGGGGGCACCTGGGTGGCACAGCGGTTAAGCGTCTGCCTTCGGCTCAGGGCGTGATCCCGGCGTTATGGGATCGAGCCCCACATCAGGCTCCTCCACTAGGAGCCTGCTTCCTCCTCTCCCACTCCCCCTGCTTGTGTTCCCTCTCTCGCTGGCTGTCTCTATCTTTGTCAAATAAATAAATAAAATCTTTAAAAAAAAAAAAAGAGTCTGGACACAGCTTAACTGAGTCCTTTGCTCCGGGTCTTACAAGGCTGCAGTTACAGCATCGGCCAGAGCTGTGGTCTCACTTGGAGCATGACCAGGGAAGGATCTGCTCCTGAGCTCATCTGCTTGTTGGCAGTGGCCCTTCACTAGGGGGCTGGAGGATCGAGGACCTCAGCTCCT
>NW_023187415.1:0-624 GCF_002007445.2 Ailuropoda melanoleuca | reverse complement strand
TCCCCCATTTTAATTTTCTGATTGTGGCCATTCTGTTCTTTCCATCCCCCAGGACAACAGCCTGGGGTCCTCTGCACAGATGTCACAGAGATGAAATGTCAGCAGAGTTCACTGTGACCCTGGAGGTGACTGCTCCCCTCCTCACTGTTGATGTCCTCCTCACCGTCGCCTTTGGCAGGGCTGGTCTGCACTATTAATAAACCTTCTCCTCGGCATTTTCTCGGGAGGAAATAGCATCAGATAGTCTTCATCTGTCTCCCTAGCCCTCCTCCTGCCTGGCCGGAGAGAAGGTCTGAAACGAAGATAAGAAATCCCAGACACCGCTGCCATGTAGGGGAAGCTCGAGGTTCCATCTTCCTTATGAAAGGTCAAATTGCTTCTTTTTGCAGTGTTGGGAAAGAAAAGAGCCAACGTAATGTGCTTTCTAAATGCCAATGACCTTGACGTTCCTGATAAGGAGAAGTCAATGAAGGAGGATAATGGCTCAGGAGGGGAGCTGACTTGTAAGCGCCAGCAGGAGACGTGAAGCATTTTTAATCATTCATGTTAGAGGCTGTGTTTAATTCAATCCTGGGTTAGGGTAATGCAATTATTGCGGCTTAAGGAAAATTCCTGCCTTGTTGC
>NW_023187414.1:0-550 GCF_002007445.2 Ailuropoda melanoleuca | reverse complement strand
AGCAGGCGATTGTTTCTTCTCAAATACACTTTATCTCCCTTTAGGGACTGTGGTCACCAGTGCTGCTACACTACAGGCTATGTTGGAGGAAAAAAATCCTCTACAGTGACAACAGAATTTTTTTTAAATAAAACCTCATTGGGGAAAAATTCCACTTCCGGGTTATAATACACTTAGCATGTCACGTAATATATTTCTTTGGTTAAAAGATTGTCAAATATACNTAAAAGATTGTCAAACATATGTGTACAATAATATGGGAGTCTTATAAGGAGCAGCCAGACAGGTTTAGTCTAATTTTGTTTTCATTTTGCTAATAATAAAGACAATGTTGTGAAACTGAATAAAGGAAACCCTATTCAAAATGGAGTTGGGAAACCGGAAGGCAGAGCTCTCATGCCCTACCTCATGTCATTTGCATTCCCAACAGGAAAAACCCCATTTACTTCTCCAGCGGGAGGAAAGAACAATTTCTCCTTGCCCGGCAACAAGGTCAGCCCTATGACAATAGCACAGTTTAGCGAAGGAGAAACCGGCACCACCCGGAATG
>NW_023187413.1:0-1160 GCF_002007445.2 Ailuropoda melanoleuca | reverse complement strand
GCAAGGAGACCTAGACATGTGAAAAAGATTGGTGCTTTGGAATTTTGTGGTCATTCAAAGATATTCTGTGTGTTCAAGTAGTATGGTATTCCCATGGAATGAGCACTATATTGTCATTCAATTAGTAAATAGCTAGCATGTACAGGTCAGTTACTATACACATAATCCACTCCTTGGTTAAACAGGGGATACAACCATATGTAAGGACGATTTCTGACACCTGAGATGATACAATCTGCCAGGGAGTCAATATTAACATTCCTATAACAAAGATTAACACAAATATTACATAATCAGATTTGACTTCCCATTTATTGCTAATATTCATACACAAACAGAGCTAAGGTCAGTGCTTCCTTGAATTTATGCACAGATTCTGGGACAAAAACAAACAAACGGTTGACTTCCTTCCAGTGTAACTAAGATGAAATGCTCTGAGTTCTGATTTACCATTGGTTGATTGCCATGTAAAGGAGGCCAATGTGTAGAGGAGAAGAGGAACAGAGATGGGGGGATATGGAGAATAAACCAGATGATGTCACTGCTTAAACTTCAGGATCCACTTGTACTTAATGCAAATTACCTAATTCTTAATTCTCTTCCTTCTCCTTCTCCCTGTTCCTCTTGTTGTCATCATCGTCGTCTTCTTCTTCTTCTTTCTTCTTTCTTCCTTCTTTCTTTC
The DNA here is from genome assembly GCF_002007445.2 of Ailuropoda melanoleuca. Classification (NCBI taxonomy): domain Eukaryota; kingdom Metazoa; phylum Chordata; class Mammalia; order Carnivora; family Ursidae; genus Ailuropoda; species Ailuropoda melanoleuca. The sequence continues at coordinate 478 of NW_023187413.1, read as the reverse complement.
TTCCTTCTCCTCCTCTCTTTTTCTTCTTCTTCAGCTGGTTTGAGTTGTGTTAACTGAAATCATGCTCACAAAAACAATGACAGGAAGAAGGATCAGGAAGGGGATCTTAGTGCTTGCAGTGAGGTGTAGAAAGTAAAGTTGGTTGCCACTTAATTAGGGGTTAAACTGAGGTATAAAATTAGGTCTTCAGGAGAATGTTCTTCATTTATGAAGTCCCCTTAGTGAAAAAGATCAGGACAATGAATTTTATAAAATTTGTTGAAGCATAGCAATGTTTCATAGAAATTCTTGGGTTTATTAACATTACATAAAACTGTATGCATCCTTTAATTAAAACTCAGTAAAATATAAGTGCTGAGGCATTTGATCCATGAAATATAAATGAGTTACGCTCAAAAGTTTCTTTTATTCTTTCCCATTTTTTTAATGACCTACATATTGTAAACCAAAAATATATTCCTCCTGGAATCTAAGCCTA
>NW_023187412.1:0-835 GCF_002007445.2 Ailuropoda melanoleuca | reverse complement strand
TAAGAAAAACAACACCAATAGCTACTATCATTTATGAAGCCTCACTTTGCCTCAGGCACTGTGCTAAACACCGTCCATATTTTGTCCCATTTAACTTCTATTTCAATCCTNTCCCATTTAACTTTTATTTCAATCCCGACAGATGAATTATCTGCATTTTACAGTAACAAAGTCACTTTCCTTAAGTTTATTCATTTTTCAAAAGATACCTAAGGGAAATATTTTATGTGCCAGGTACATAAAGTAGAGCAGTGAATAAAACAGAAAAAAGTAATGTAGGGTGATATGATTTTGAGTAACTTGATATCTCCTTTAGAGTGGTCAAGGAAAAGGTGACATTTAAGATGTGAGCTGAGAGACAAAAAGAAGAATATTATAGATGGAGCCAATGTGACTGGATCAGAATGGGTAAGGAAGAGAATGTTATAGGAGGATATTAAAGATGTAAATAGGGTGAGATCATAGAGAGCTTTGTAAGCCTGCTTAAGGGATTTGAATATTCAGCTTGTAATGGGGAGTCATTAGAAGGTTATAAGCAGGGGAGTAAATGACTTGATGTAAATTTTAAAAAGAACACTGATGCCATGTGTAGAATGAATTGTATGAGAGGAAGTTAGGAAGTTCTTGCAGTGATTCAAGCCATTTGATGGTGGTTTGGGTGTGGAAGGTGGTGGGAGAAAGGGAAGACATATTGGAGATACTCATGATCGAATGTGTGATGAAGGGTAGAAACATCAAGGATAACTCAGATTTTTGGCTTGATTACTGGGTGGGTGGTAGTACCCCCCCCCCCGACATGGGGAAACAGAGGAACATGAGATTGGGAATGGGAGAA
>NW_023187411.1:0-636 GCF_002007445.2 Ailuropoda melanoleuca | reverse complement strand
TTCATTTAAAATAAGCTACTTGACTTCATGCTTGTAAATGCCCCATGCTTTAATATGTTTTACATATACCAAAATTCACTGATTCCAAACATCCATCATCTGTCCATCCATCCATCCATCCATCCATCTAACCATCCATCCTTCCATCCGTCTGCTGCTATAAAATNCGTCTGCTGCTATAAAATAATATGTAATTGAATACCATTGACTGGGTGGCTTGAACAACAGACATTTATTTCTCACATTCCTGCGTGCTGGGAAGTTCAAGATCAAGGTACCAACAGATTCCAGGTCTGGTGAGTGCTGTATCCTGGTTCATAGATGACCATTCTCTTGATGTGGAAATCATTGAGGAAGCTCTCTAGGATCTCTTTTATAAGGGTACTAATCCCATTCATGAGGACTTCATCCTCATGACCTGAACACCTCCCAAAGGCTTACCTCCATATACAATCACAGCAGGGATTAGGTTTCAATGTGTGAATTTGGGGGGGAAACACAAGCATTCACCGTAGTGCCATCCATTCATTAATGCATTAATTTATTCATTTAACTATACAATAACCTAATAATTTAATCATTTAGCCAGAAAATAATGATTATGTGTTTTCTACATTACTGCTGCAAAGGGTTATG
>NW_023187410.1:0-814 GCF_002007445.2 Ailuropoda melanoleuca | reverse complement strand
GTCAAGACTTGAGCCAAAGGCAGATGCTTAATCAACAGAGCCACCTGAGCACCCTTCAAATACTATTTTTTTCCGATTTATTTACCATTACCAACAGTCTGCTAGACTAGCTCTAGGATAGCTATTAGTCACTCATACATCAGCGTCAGTTGGTTNAAATAAATCTTCTGTATGTATTTATTTTGACAGAGCACAAGTTGGGGGAGTGGCAGTGGGAGAGGGAAGACCCCAGGGTCAAGACTTGAGCCAAAGGCAGATGCTTAATCAACAGAGCCACCTGAGCACCCTTCAAATACTATTTTTTCAGATTTATTTACCATTACCGACAGTCTGCTAGACTAACTCTAGGATAGCTATTAGTCACTCATACATCAGGGTCAGTTGGTTTAATCATTAGAATGTTTTCCACCTATTTAATGTGTGTTGATTGAAGGAAACAGGCGATGTGATAGAGAATCGAGCACCTGCATTGGGAGGGCAGGTGAAGTTCTAGGCTGTTGTGCTGTAGGAGTGTGCTGGCTAGTTGGGGTTCAGAAATGGGGAGTGACATCTAGTGGGATAGAGGCACAGAGATAACCAAGATAAATGGTTTTCTAGCCTCAAAGGACCAAAGGTGACTAAATCCTGTGGGGCATGTGGGAAGCAGCTCTTGATACCTTATTTTCACATGGCACAAGCAGTGATAGCCTCTATTTCTGTGTGCCAGAATTGAGACCCCCTGCTTTCCTCTTCCCTTTGACCCCCTTGGCAACTGATTATTGACGTGGGGTTCAGGGCTGGGAGAGGCAAGATTGTAGACTCTGCTAGGAAGATG
>NW_023187409.1:396-577 GCF_002007445.2 Ailuropoda melanoleuca | reverse complement strand
TCAGGATTCCGCGACCATTTTCCCTCATGTTTCCCTATTCACGAAGGGTGATGATAGTGCTAACACGGTCCTTGTACGGTGTTGTTCCTGACGGACGTGTTTTGGGCCTTTTCGTACCATTGCCGCCAGCAGTTTTGACAGGATTTCCCCGGGGATCAAACCTTTCGTTGGAAGCGGGTTT
>NW_023187409.1:0-204 GCF_002007445.2 Ailuropoda melanoleuca | reverse complement strand
CGGGGTCCCCAGTGAAAAGGCTGCTGTTCGCTGGAGGTGTTTTCCTGGACGCTCTGCTTTATTACCAATGAGAAGTGTGCTGAGTCCTCGAAAATCCTCGACCTTTTCATTCATGCTCCCTTACTCACTAGATGTGATGATCTTTGATATTTCCCTGGACTGTGTGGTGTCTCAGAGACCACTATGGGGCACTCTCGTCAGGCT
>NW_023187408.1:534-767 GCF_002007445.2 Ailuropoda melanoleuca | reverse complement strand
ATATCCACTTGTTGAATACTTCCTTTAAGAATAATATTGTGCCCTTCTGTGTCTCTCTCTATGGCCTCTAGCTTAAAATCAAGTCTATCTGATATGAGAATTGCTACTCCAGCTTTCTTTTGTGGTCCATTTGCATGGAAGACGGTACTCCATCCCCTTACTCTAAGTCTGAATGCATCTTTGATTTCAAAATGAGTCTCTTGTAGACAGCAAATGGATGGGTCATGTCTTTT
>NW_023187408.1:0-202 GCF_002007445.2 Ailuropoda melanoleuca | reverse complement strand
GAGCTTTAAAAATGCCCCCCCCAAGCCTTTCTCTCATTCCAGGTCTGTGTAGACAGGTCTGACGTAATTCTGATAACTTTGCCTTGGTACGTGAGAGATTTCTTTGCCCTGGCCGCTTTCAATACTGTAGACTTGGATCTAATATTTGCGAATTGCACCATGACGTGACGTGGTGTAGGTTTGTCGTGGTTGAGCTTGGATG
>NW_023187407.1:0-4591 GCF_002007445.2 Ailuropoda melanoleuca | reverse complement strand
TGACAAACCTACACCACATCACGTCATAGTGCAATTCACAAATATTAGATCCAAGGATACAGTATTGAAAGGGGCCAGGGCAAATAAATTTCTCACCTACCAAGGCAAAGGTATCTGAATTACGTCAGACCTGTCTACACAAACCTGGAATGAGAGAAAGGGTGGGGGGGCATTTTTAAAGCTCTCTCAGAGAAAAACTNTTTCAGAGAAAAACATGCAGCCAAGGATCCTTTATCCAGCAAAGCTGTCATTCAGAATTGATGGAGAAATAAAGACGTTCCAGAATCGCCAGTCATTAACCAATTTTGTAACCACGAAACCAGCCCTACAGGAGATATTAAGGTGGGTTCTATAAAAGTAAAAAGGCCCCAAAAGTTGTACAGAACAGAAAGTCAAAATCTATAGAAAAAAGACTTTACTGGCAACATGGCATCATTAAAATCATATCTCTCAATAATCAGTTTCAATGTAGATGGCCTAAATACTCCCATAAAACGCCACTGGGTTGCAGACTGGATAAAAGGCATGACCCATCCATTTACTGTCTAGAAGATACTCATTTTGAACGTAAAGCTACATCCAGACTGAAAGTAAAGGGATGGAACACCACCTTGCATGCCAATGGACCTCAAAAGAAAGCTGGGGTAGCATTCTCATATCAGACAGATTGGATTTTAAACTAAAGACTATAGTTAGAGACACAGGAGGGCATTAGATTATTCTTAAAGGATGTATCCAGAAAGTGGACATGACAATTATAAATATATATGCCCCCAACAGGGGAGCAGCAAGATACACAAGCCAACTCTTAACCAGAATAAAGACACATATAGATAACAATAAACTAATAGTAGGGGACCTCAACACTCCACTATCAGCAATAGACAGATACCCTAAGCAAGAAATAAGCAAAGAAAGAAGAAAGTTGAATGCCATGCTCGAGGATTTGGACCTCATAGATATATATAGAGCACTACACACCAGAACAAAAGAACACTCATTCTGTTCTAATACCCATAGATCATTCTCAAGAATAGACCATGTTCTGGTTCACAAAACAGGTCTCAACTGATACCAAAAGACTGAAATTACTCCCTGCATATTCTCAGACCACAACACTCTGTAATTGGAACTCAACCACAAGTAAAAATTTGGAAGAAACTCAAAAACTTGGAGACTAAAAACCATCCCGCTGAGGAATGATTTAAGAAACCAGGATATCAAAAATCAATTTAAACAATTTATGGAGACCAACGAGAATGAAAACACAATATTCCAAAACCTATGGGATACTGCAAAGGCAGTCTAACGGGAAAATACATAGCCATCGAAGCCTCTCTCCAAAGAATAGAAAAATCTAAAATGCAGTTTTTATATTCTCACCTCAAGAAGCCGGAACAGCAACAGAGGGACAGGCCTAATCCACTCAAGAGGAAGAAGTTGACCAAGATTAGAGCATAAATCAATGAAATAGAAATCAGGAGTACAGTAGAGCAGATTAAAGAAACTAGAAGCTGGTTCTTTGAGAGAATTAATAAAATTGACAGACCACTGGTAAAATTTCTCCAAAAGAATAGAGAAAGGAAACAAATTAATAAAATTATGAATGAAAAAGGAGAGGTCACAACCAACAACAATGAAATCGAAACGATTATTAGAAACCTTAATCAACAGCTATATGCCAAAAAACTAAGCAATCTGGAAGAGATGGAGGCCTTCCTGGAGACCTATACACTACCAAGACTGAAACAGGAAAATTGATTTTTTAAACAGACCATTTAATTATGAAGATATTAAGTCAGTGACAAACAACGTTCCAAAAAAACAAAACTGCAGGCCCGGATGGTTTTCCTGGGGAATTCTACCAAACAGTCAAAGAAGAAATAATACCTATTCTCCTGAACCTATTTCAAAAAATAGAAACAGAAGGAAAGCTACCAAACTCATTCTATGAGGCCAATTTTACCTTGATCCCCAAACCAGACAAAGACCCCTCAAAAAGGAGAATTACAGACCGATTTCCCTAATGAATATGGAAGCCAAAGTCCTCAACAAGATCCTGGCTAATAGAATCCAACAGTACATTAAAAGGATTATCCACCATGACTAAGTGGGATTCATCGCTGGGATGCAAGGGTGGTTCAAAATTCGCATCTATCAGTGTCTTAGATTTTATTCAGAAAAAAAATTCAAAAATCATATGATCCTCTTAATAGATGCAGAAAAAGCATTTGACAAAATACAGCATCCTTTCCTCATTAAAACCCTTCAGAGTGTAGGGATAGAGGTACATTCCTCAATCTCATAAAAATGAAATATGAAAAGCCTACAGCAAATATTCTCAATGGAGAAAAGCTGGAAGCCTTTCCCTTAAGACCAGGAACGCAACTAGGATGCCCACTCTTGCCACTAATATTCAACATAGTACTAGAAGTCCTTGCAACAGCAATCAGACAACAAAAAGGGATAAAAGGTATCCAAATTGGCAAAGAAGTAGTCTAAGTGTCTCTCTTCGCAGATGACATGCTACTCTATATGGAAAACCCAAAAGAATCCACACCCAAACCATTAGAAGTTATAGAGCAATTCAGTAATGTGGTGGGATACAAAATCAATGCTCAGAAATCAGTTGCATTTCTATACACGGATAATGAGACTGAAGAAAGAGAAATTGCGGAATCCATCCCACTTACAATAGCACCAAAAACCATACGTTACCTTGGAATTAACTTAACCAGAGACGTAAAGGATCTATATTCTAGAAACTATAGATCACTCTTGAAAGACATTGAAGAAGACATGAAAAGATGGAAAAATATTCCATGCTCATGGATCGGAAGAATTAACATAGTCAAAAAAACCATGCTACACAGAGCAATCTATACTTTCAAAGCTATCCCAATCAAAATACGAATGACATTTTTCAAAGAACTGGAACAAATAGACCTTAAATTTGTATGGAACCAGAAAAGGCCCCGAATCTCCAAGGAACTGTTGAAAAGGAAAAACAAAGCTGGAAGCATCACAATGCCGGATTTCAAGCTGTGCTACAAAGCTGTGATCACAAAGACAGCATGGTACTGGCACAAAAACAGACACATAGACAAATGGAACAGAATAGAGAACCCAGAAATGGACTCAGAAATGCTCTTTGGGCAACTAATATTTGAGAAAGCTGGAGAAAACATCCGGTGGAAAAAAGACCGTCTCTTCTATGAATGGTGCTGGAAAAATTGGACAGCTACATGCAAAAGAATGAAACTTGACCACTCTCTCACACCATAAACAAAGATAAACTCCAAATGGATGAAAGGCCTCGATGTGAGACAGGACTCCATCGAAATCCTAGAGGAGAACACAGGCAGCAACCTCTAGGTCATCAGCCATAGCAACTCTTTTCATGACACGTCTCCAAAAGCAAGAGAAACAAAAGACAAAATGAACTTGTGGGACTTCATCAAGATAAAAAGCTTCTGCACAGCCAAGGAAACAGTCAAAAAAACGGAGAGGCAGCCCACGGAATGGGAGAAGATATTTGCAAATGACACTACAGATAAAAGACTAGTATCCAAGATGTACAAAGAACTTCTCAATCTCAATACACAAGAAACAAATAAACAAATCATAAAATGGGCAGAAGATAGGGACAGACACTTTGCCAATGAAAACATAGAAATGGTAGCAGACACATGAAAAAATGTTCAAAATCATTAGCCATCAGGGAAACTCAAATCAAAACCACACTAAGATACCGCCTTACACCAGCTGGAATGGCAATAAATGACACGGCAAGAAACAACAGTTGCTGGAGAGGATGTTGGAAAGGGGATCCCTCCTACATTGTTGGTGGGCATGCATGTTGGTATAGCCACTCTGGAAAACAGTGTGGAGGTCCCTTAAAAAGTTAAAAATTGAGCTACTATATGACGCAGCCATTGTACTACTGGGTGTCTACCCAAAGATACAGACGTAGTGAAGAGGATGGCCATATGCACTGCAATATTCATAGCAGCATTATAAACAACAGCTGAATCGTGGAAGGAGCCGAGATGCCCTTCAACAGATGACTGGATTAAGAAGTTGTTGTCCAGGGGCGCCTGGGTGGCACAGCGGTTAAAGCGTCTGCCTTCAGCTCAGGGCGTGATCCCGGCGTTCTGGGATCGAGTCCCACATCAGGCTCCTCCACTATGAGCCTGCTTCTTCCTTCCCACTCCCCCTGCTTGTGTTCCCTCTTTCGCTGGCTGTCTCTATCTTTGTCAAATAAATAAATAAAATCTTTNAAAAAAAAAAAAAAAAAAAAAAGATGTTGTTGTCCAGGGAGGTTAAGATGGCGGAGGAGTAGGGGACCCCTTTTTCAGCCGGTCCCCTGAGTTGAGCTGGATAGGTACCAGACCAGCAGGAATATCCACAGAATCAGCCTGAGAGGCAGGAAGATACATCTGGATCTCTACAAAAGAACATCTCCAGCACTGAGTATCGAGGTACGAAGCGGGGAGCCGTGAAACCGCGCGTAGATATCAGAAGCTAAACAGAAGGGGGAGGGAGCCGCCGTGTCAGGTCGCCGGGAAGCGGTAGCCACCTACAAGGGGGA
>NW_023187406.1:292-922 GCF_002007445.2 Ailuropoda melanoleuca | reverse complement strand
CGTGTAGTCGAGCCCCTCCCTGGCCCAAGGCCTGAAGTGAAGGAGGTTTGAAGGAATCAGAGAGAAGCCCCAACAGACCTCTGCTCATTTACTGCATTTAATAAATGGGCTNTGGGCATCTTGCCAGACCTCTCTGAGCCTGAATGTCTTCGTCTGTGGAATGTGAATCCTGCCTGCTTCACGGCTTATAGGAGATTCTTCGTGAAGCAGATTTATCGTGTAGTCGAGCCCCTCCCTGGCCCAAGGCCTGAAGTGAAGGAGGTTTGAAGGAATCAGAGAGAAGCCCCTCAGACCTCTGCTCATTTACTGCATTTAATAAATGGGCTGGGGCACCTGGGTGGCTCAGTTTGTTAAGCATCTGCCTTCGGCTCGGGTCATGACCCCAGGGTCCTGGGATTGAGCCCCACATCGGGGTCCCAGCTCAGCATGGAGCCTGCTTCTCCCTCTCCCTGTGCTGCTCCCCCCACCCCCTGCTTGTATTCTCTCTCTCTCTCAAATAAATAAATAAAATCTTTAAAAATAAATAAATAAATGGGCTAACGCTTTGCCAGGCTCTGTTCCGGGCACCAGGGCTGCTGGGAGGGACCAGCCCACTGTATCAGGCCGTGCGGTGCAATAAGGCAGTTACCC
>NW_023187406.1:0-265 GCF_002007445.2 Ailuropoda melanoleuca | reverse complement strand
GTGTGGCTCTTTAAATGTAAATTAAAGTTAAACAAGATTAAAAATTCAATTGCTCGGTCCCACTAGCCACATTCAAGTGCTCAAAAGCCACGGGTGGCTCGTGGCAAGTGTATTGTACAGCCCAGATAGAGAACATCTCCGTAACCACAGAATGTTCCACTGGATGGCTCCGGTCCAGGGGGCAAACAGACCCTGAGTGAGTGAGAGTAGGAAGTGTGGGGAGATGGCAGAAGAGGCGATGAGGAGGTGGTCACCCACTTTAAGA
>NW_023187405.1:1078-1203 GCF_002007445.2 Ailuropoda melanoleuca | reverse complement strand
ATAGAAACAGAGGGAAAGCTACCAAACTCATTATATGAGGCCAATATTACCTTGATCCCCAAACCAGGCAAGGACCCCATCAAAAAGGAGAATTACACACCGATTTCCCTAATGAATATGGACGC
>NW_023187405.1:478-602 GCF_002007445.2 Ailuropoda melanoleuca | reverse complement strand
TCAAAATGTCTCTCTTCGCAGATGACATGATACTCTATATGGAAAACCCAAAAGAATCCACGCCCAAACTATTAGAAGTTATAGAGCAATTCAGTAATGTGGAGAGATACAAAATCAATGCTCA
>NW_023187405.1:0-283 GCF_002007445.2 Ailuropoda melanoleuca | reverse complement strand
CAAAAAGACGGAAAAATATTCCATGCTCATGGATCGGAAGAATTAACATAGTTAAAATGTCCATGCTACCCAGAGCAATCTACACTTTCAATGCTATCCCGATCAAAATACTGATGACATTTTTCAAAGAACTGGAACAAATAGTCCTTGAATTTGTATGGAACCAGAATGGAACCAGAAAAGGCCCCGAATCACCAAGGAACTGTTGAAAAGGAAAGACAAAGCTGGGGGCATCACAATGCCAGATTTCGAGCTGTACTACAAAGCTGTGATCACAAAGACA
>NW_023187404.1:0-537 GCF_002007445.2 Ailuropoda melanoleuca | reverse complement strand
TCCTTTGAGCTGTGAGTGGTCAGGACTTCCTCATCATTTCAGAGCCCCTGCTTTCTCTGGGCAGAGACAGCCAGCACATTTATCCAGAGCTGGACTTTTCCATTTAAAATTCCTCATTTAGTAATGCATCTTCAGAAATTTCTTTGTACCCAAATCCCCTGAGACTAAGTTTAAAGTTTGGAGGAGAGAAGAGCTGTGCACTGATGTGTGTGTGGGAAGAGTTTGGGGAGAGTGGTTTCTGCTGTTAGTTGGGAGGGAAGTATTTTTCTTTTTTATTCTCTTTTTACTGTTTTCCCAAGTGTTTTCAAACTCAGAGGTGAAGAGGAGCTCAGTTCTGCTCCATAGGATTAGTTAACAATCTTTGACAGTGCGGCATTCTCACTGGAAGTCAGAACCCCTGCAAAACACTGAATTATTCACACCAAATAGATCACATTTGCTGATGGTGCAAGTAGAATTTTGTGTGTCAAAGAAAGACTCATTAAACTGAGTGCTTCAGTAAAGCAAGCATCACTGGGGTCTAATTGACTGGTGTTG
>NW_023187403.1:0-1025 GCF_002007445.2 Ailuropoda melanoleuca | reverse complement strand
TCAGTCAGAAATATTCCTTAGAGCTAATACTCAAAAGGCAAATACATTTCTCCTTTACCTTTTGTTTAGATGTTTGGAATCTTACATTAAATCAGAAGTCTTACATGCGTATGTGTAAAGAGAGTTTTTAATGTTCAAAAGTTCATGGGGTGCTGTGTGGCTCAGTCGGCTAAAGTCTGACTCTTGGTTTTGGCTGAGGCAGTGATCTCAGGNGATCTCAGCATCATGGTATTGAGCCCCGTGTCAGGCTCTGTGCTCAGTGCTGGAGTCTGCTTGCTCTCTCCCTCATCCTCTGCCCTTCCCCTGCTGGGCACATGCTCTCTTTCTCTCTCTCTCTCTCTCTCTCTCAAATAAATGTGAAAAATCGGAAAAAAGAAAGTCCACATAAATGTGCACACTGCTACAGCTGACCAGAGGCTCTTTTTAGTGTGTTTTCTGAGAGCTACATTCACCAGCATACCAGTGAGTACAGAACACCTGAGAAAAAAAAAGAATACCTGAGTACAGTGTTTACTCATTGGTATGCTGGTGAATGTTGGCTCCCAGAAAGGGATGGTAAGGTGGAAGGGAGGGGCGAAAAAGAAGGAAGGAAGAGAAAGACAAAGGGGAAGAAAAAAGAAAGGCTCCAATTATTAGCATTTGCCAACTCATGTGGTGTAAATAATCCCTCCGTCACCAGCACGACATCCCTGCACATGGAGTTAGGCGGAGGTGTGACAGTTGGCTGCAGCTAACTGCAGTAGTATGTCTGTTGTCTTATAATCAATTTCTAATTCATTGGGACAGGTTCTCAGTTGTGTATTATTGTTTATATAGGCAATTAAAGTATCTGTGTAGGTGTGCATGTTGGCTATTTTTGTGAAAAAAATATTCAGAATACAGAAGTTATTTTTAAATTGCATGACATTTTCTGGCCCAAAATGCCTTTTTTCTTCAGCACGTTTGGTGTGCACTAAAATATCTGGCTCCGTATGTTTCAGAGGAAAGTCTGAAATTGGTGATGGTGATTAGAAATGTCTGTTATG
>NW_023187402.1:236-542 GCF_002007445.2 Ailuropoda melanoleuca | reverse complement strand
TCACGATGGTCTTATGGAAGGTGGAACAGGAATCAAGGTGCTTTGGTACCGTGAGTGAAACACGACGAAACTAGCACTGAGAAAGACAATTCGGCCAAAACCCGCTGCCACGAAATGTTTGCTTCCTGGGGAAATCCTGTCAAACCTGCTGGCGGCAATGGAACGAAAAGGCCCAAAACACGTCCGTCAGAAACAACACCGTACAGGGACTGTCTTAGCACTATCATCACCCTTCGTGAATAGGGAAACATGAGGGAAAGTGGTCGCGGAAGCCTGACGAGAGTGCCCCATAGTGGTCTCTGAGAC
>NW_023187402.1:0-188 GCF_002007445.2 Ailuropoda melanoleuca | reverse complement strand
CATCTCTCGTGAGTAAGGGAGCATGAATGAAAAGGTTCAGGATTTTCGAGGAGTCTGCGCCCTTCCCATTTGTAATAAATCATAGCGTCCAAGAAAACACCTCCATCGAACAGCAGTCTTTTCCCTGAGGTCTTCGATTCCACATTGGGTGTAGGGGCTTGGGGAGGATCCAGCCCTTAGAACCAAGA
>NW_023187401.1:1821-1943 GCF_002007445.2 Ailuropoda melanoleuca | reverse complement strand
CATAAGATACCTTGGAATAAACCCAACCAAAGAGGTAAAGGATCTATACTCTAGAAACTACAGAACACTTACGAAAGAAATTGAGGAAGACACAAAGAGATGGAAAAATATTCCATGCTCAT
>NW_023187401.1:1321-1524 GCF_002007445.2 Ailuropoda melanoleuca | reverse complement strand
GTAGGAGAAGAAAGGGAAGAAGAAAGGGGTGTGGGGTAAACAGAAGGGGGAATGAACCATGACAGACTATGGACTCTGGGAAACAAACTGAGGGTTTCAGGGGTGGGGAATGGGAGAGGCTGGTGATGGGTATTAAGGAGGGCACGTATTGCATGGTGCACTGGGTGTTATACGCAAGTAATGAATCATGGAACTTTACATCA
>NW_023187401.1:0-1009 GCF_002007445.2 Ailuropoda melanoleuca | reverse complement strand
AACTTTACATCAAAAACTAGGGATGTACTGTATGGTGACTAACATAATATAATAAAAAATATTATTATAAAACAAAAAACAAACAAACAAACAAAAATGAGGAGCTGGAACAAACAATCCTAAAATTTGTATGGAACCTGAAAAGACCCTGAAGCCAAAAGAAATGTTGAAAATGAAAAACAATGCTGGGACATCACGTTGCCTGATTTCAAGCTATATTACAAAGCTGTGATCACCAAGACAGCATGGTAATGGCACAATAACACACACATAGATCAGTGGAATGGAATAGAGACCCCAGAAATGGACCCTCAATTCTACGGTCAATTGATCTTTTGACAAAGCAGGAAAAAATATCCAATGGAAAAAAAGACAATCTCTTCAATAAATGGTGCTGGGAAAATTGGACTGCTATATACAGAAGAATGACACTCTACCATTCTCTTACACCATACACAAAGATAAACTCTAGATGGATGAAAGACCTCAGTGTGAGACAGGAATCCATCAAAATCCTAGAGGAAAACACAGGCACTAACCTCTTTGATATCGGCCACAGCAACTTTTTTCAAGACATGTCCCCAAAGGCAAGGGAAACAAAAGCAAAAATGAACTTTGGGACTTCATCAAGATAAAAAGCTTCTGCACAGCAAAGGAAACAATCAAAACTAAGAGGCAACCCACGGAATGGGAGAAGATTTGCAACTGANGAATGGGAGAAGATTTGCAACTGACATTACAGATAAAGGGCTGGTATCCAAGATCTATTAAGTACTTCTCAAACTCAACACCCAAAAAACAAATAATCAAGTCAAAAAATGGGCAGAAGACATGAACAGACACTTCTCCAAAGAAGACATATGAATGGCTAGCAGACACATCAAAAAATGTTCAACATCATTACCCATCAGGGAAATTCAAATCAAAACCACATTGAAATACCACTTTACACCAGTTAGAATGGTAAAAATTAACAAGGCAGGAAACAACAAATGTTGGAAAGGATGTG
>NW_023187400.1:0-2701 GCF_002007445.2 Ailuropoda melanoleuca | reverse complement strand
GTATATATATATATATATATATATATATTATATATACCCTCAAAACAGAGAAATAGGAGTTTACCCACATCTTTTCCCAAAGAGCACCACTTTGACAATAGCTCATGGTTGAAGGCACCTTCGTGGAAGTCCAGGGGTATGACGAAGAAACTGAAGCCCACAACTGGAGCAAAATGCAATCAACACTGACCACACTGAAGAGAGTAAGAAGAATAAATTACACTTTACCCACATACCCTCTATCACAAGGCAGCACACTCAGTGCCACGGGAGATCTGCTTGGCCAGGGACTTCTCCCAGGGATGAATGTGAGTGTGTGAGTGCCTGGCTTCCCCAGTTGTGCAGGATGCTGCCAGTGACACCCACTTCCTTCCCCAAACACCCAGAACACTGTCCCAGAGGCAGAGGAATTCTGGACTCACTTCCTGTCCCAAAAGACCTTTTTTATTGTGATCATGAGCTTAGGCAATGTGGAACTTAGATGGTCACAGTAGTTCCCATGGATGGAGCACCTGCTCTGTGCCACGGAATCTCCCGTGAGCTGTTAAGTATTACTAAGTTCCCAGACCGAATCCTTAGATGGGATTTCTCTAGTTTACAGATTAGGGAACAAAGGCTTGGCAGGTTCAGGTTTTTCTTGAAGGAAAAAAAAAAAGACACCTGTAAACTTTTTTGACCGCCTAAGGTCAGATCTGAGATGGGTGGGGGGTTCTGGGAGAAGAACAGACCTGACTCTGACACTGGACCACAGCCTTAACATGCAACATGCAAAAGTGCCTAGAGACCAAGACAGGCGACATCAACGACTGGGAGCTGGTTACAGGTGCAGACTCCCTGGGCCACCCTAGACATGCCAACTTACTAACAGCACTTACCACACTGTTTCAGTGAAACATTTTTCCAGATATTTTCTAGTGTCCCCTGGAGGCAAAATCATCCTGGTTGAGAACCACTGGCCTATCTTGTTGCATTCCAGTCAAAGCACATCAGTTCATAATGACGCAGTTCATAATTCTGGGTCGATCACTGAAGCCTCCCAAGTCACATTTCTACAGATGTGGAATGAGGCTCATCATTTTATGGTCCTCATAGAATGGCTTTGGCACAAAATAAATGAGACAATCCATATAAGATTCTAAGCTCAGCCCATGTGCATTAAAAGGTATAAATACATCTCATAATTAGCAAATGTTTATAAGTCAAGGACTCAATGTCACATTTTAACCTGTATTAAAAACACTAAACACCTCTGAATGGGAAGAAATCAGAAAGGGAGACAAACCATATGAGACTCTTGACTCTGGGAAATAGACTGAGGGTTACAGAAAGGGAGGGGGTGAGGGGATGGGGTAACTGAGGGATGGGCATTAAAGAGGGCACATAATATGGGCACTGGGTGTTATGCTCAGCTAATGAATCATTGAACATTATATCAAAAACTAATGATGTACTATAACTTGGCTAATCAATTTAAAATAAATAAATAAATCATTTAAAAAACCAAACTAAACTCCTAATTGATTTATCAAAAGAATTATGACTCCAAGGATTGTTCTGCCTGTGGTTTTGTAGCAAAGGAATACTCTTGCTTGTTGGAGAAGGCAGAACGTTTTTCTAGAGCTATCAGGAGTTGTGCTCCCACTGTAAGTCAATATTTTGGAGATCCAAGGGATGTAGTCAAGACAGGTTCCTCAGTCTTCGATTTGGAAAAAAAGTTCACTCAGGTGTGTGGAAAGTTTCAATGTTAGAGCTCTAGAAATCCGGCAAGTTCAGGGAGGAGTAATAAACATTGGATGCACCTGAATTCCAACCTGTTCTCTTGAGAACATAGAATCTACGGGGGNTTTCAATGTTAGAGCTCTAGAAATCCGGCAAGTTCAGGGAGGAGTAATAAACATTGGATGCACCTGAATTCCCACCTGTTCTCTTGAGAACATAGAATCTACGGGGGAAAAAAAACTCTGTTCTGTCCAGATAAGTTCCCATGGGGAGACGTGCTCAAGGGTTGGAGTAATAATGGTGAATGTGTCTAATGAGCAGGTTTAGGGAACAGATACAGCAAACACAGGAGCTGTAAATATCCCCTCTGCTACAGCCCCTGGACATGTTCAACCTTGAGATGGAGGAGACATGGTTTTTGTGTTTGGATTCCTAAGTCTGCTGGGGAACCCATGCTTCACTCCTTCCTGCTGTCCTGTCTGGGGACAGAGCCTCAGTCTCCATCATCAACCATCCAGGGGGGATTGCAGAACTCCACATAGAGACCTTCGTCTCACAGACCCCATCCCGGTGAGTCTCAGAGCTCAGCAGGTATTTCAGGAAAGGGTCAGAGAGAATGGGAGCAGAAAGCGTTCACCTGAGATCACCTGAAAGCCTAAGCAGCCTAGCCCAGAATCACGAGATTATTGTGTCTGTTGATGTGATGAACTCATTCATTTACAATCAATTTATATAATATGTTGAAAAAAGAAATGTCTGTGAACTTGGCAATACAAGGATTATTGTAGATCACTAAGTGGTGGGAATAAAAGTCCAGTTGGATGAGACTAAAGAAGGAAACGGAGGCACTCTCTTTAGGAAAATGTGAACACTTCCCAGGAGATTTGCAGTGCAGGGGATATGAAAACAGACTATTAGGGATGGAGCCGGGTGTGGAACAGTGAGGGCATTTACAAAAGAGTTTACTGGGTGCCTGGGTGGC
>NW_023187399.1:674-789 GCF_002007445.2 Ailuropoda melanoleuca | reverse complement strand
TCAGAGACCACTATGGGGCACTCTCGTCAGGCTCCGCGACCACTTTCCCTCATGTTTCCCTATTCACGAAGTGTGATGGTAGTGCTAAGAAGGTCCCTGTACGTTGTTGTTTCTG
>NW_023187399.1:0-206 GCF_002007445.2 Ailuropoda melanoleuca | reverse complement strand
ACTCTCGTCAGGCTTCCGCGAACACTTTCCCTCATGTTTCCCTATTCACGAAGGGTGATGATAGTGCTAAGACGGTCCCTGTACGGTGTTGTTTTTGGCGGAAGTGTTTCCGGCCTTTTGGTTCCATTGTCGCCTGCAGTTTTGACAGGATATCCCCAGGGAGCAAACATTTCGTTGGAAGCGGGTTTTGGCCGAATTGTCTTTCT
>NW_023187398.1:390-581 GCF_002007445.2 Ailuropoda melanoleuca | reverse complement strand
CGCCAGAGAACAAAAGCCTGGAAATACCAGCTCACAGCGTGCCCATCCCCATCCCCCCTCACAGGGGACACAGAGACTCTACCCAAACAGGGTTGCCCAAGTATCCGCACAGCAGGCCCCTCCCCCAGAAGGCAGGCTGAAAAATCAAGAAGCCCACAACCCGGGGCGCCCGGGTGGCGCAGTCATTGAGC
>NW_023187398.1:0-206 GCF_002007445.2 Ailuropoda melanoleuca | reverse complement strand
CACATCCCTAAGATCTCTATAAAACAAGGGCACACGGCCTGGGTCCCAGTCAATAATTTGGGCTCTGGACAACCCCGCAACCTCTCCTCATCAGAATGAGAAGAAGGAGAAATCCCCCCCAGCAAAGAAAGACAGTGAGTCGGTGGCCTCTGCCACAGAAATAATGGATATGGATGTAACCAAATTATCAGAAATGGAATTCAGAG
>NW_023187397.1:0-735 GCF_002007445.2 Ailuropoda melanoleuca | reverse complement strand
TAGCCAGATTGCCCCTTTGTCCCATACCTGGGAGAAAATTCCACATACTAGAACCCAAAATGTTACTTAACTTCTGGAAGCCACAGTATTATCATTTTTAAAATAGTATAAATTTCATAGCTTTGCTTTAGTAGACATTATCTATATTAGCACTTATACATGTTAGGGCTTCTTATTATTAGATAACNGACTTCTTATTATTAGATAATATTATCTCACATAATGTAACATTATTACACTATTAAACAGCTCCTCCATGACCTGTCCTTGAAGTTTATCCTAATGTCTAACCCAAACCATTGTCCTTATGGTTTTAGCATCCTTCCTTTTCCCTCTCTTTGACCATATCCAGATGAGGTATAGAAATGCAGGTCATCTTTGCTCTGAATCAAATGTTCCTTAAATTGGTAATTGCATCCTACTTTATCTTCTAAGGACCTGATTCATGGTACCCTCTGGCCATATTCATTTGTACATCTAAAGTATGCCTGTCAGAGTTTTTTATGTACTTTTCTCTACCAACTTTAGTAATCACACTACAGATCTTCTAGAGACAATGTCTGTGTCTTTACCATGACCCTTAATTGATTATAACTTTATATTCTTTCAAAGTTTTAAAGTGTTATAAAACATAAAATGATTCAAATCTATTACACACACACAGAGAGGCTACTGAGCCATGTTAATCTATCTTCCGGCTCCCTGTGGGGCCACAACAAATGTCTCTAGCAGATG
>NW_023187396.1:388-927 GCF_002007445.2 Ailuropoda melanoleuca | reverse complement strand
AAAAAAAAAGAAAAAAAAAGATGGATGATGTCAGGGTAACAGATGGTACGTGACCAGTTGCATAATGAATCTTTCCCCACATTGAGCCACCGCAATTTCCATGGAATGAAGGCCCATAGATGCATTACTTCCATTCTCCATAATTTATTCTGAGTTGCATGTTGAAAGTGATTGAGGAGGGGGAACCAATTCAGAACTCATTTGTGCACTGAAGTGTGGTACATGATGCTAGAGTCTGGCATAGAGGAGCTGTGCTACTTTGGGCAAGGTTGTTTCTCTCTCTGGTCTTCCCTTTGCGATCTGTACCATCATAGCTACCAGTAAAGGAAGTCCAACATTACTGACACTAATTATTTACTAATTATAAACCACTTACTGGAATACAATGTCCATTTCTTTATTTTTTTTCTTATTTTATTTTATTATATTGTGTTAATCACCATACAGTACATCCCCAGATTCCGATGTAAAGTTTGATGCTTCATTAGTTGCGTATAACACCCAGTGCACCATGCAATACGTGCCCTCCTTACTACCCA
>NW_023187396.1:0-204 GCF_002007445.2 Ailuropoda melanoleuca | reverse complement strand
TGTCTTTCTCTGCTTGACTTATTTCACTTAGCATTATCTCCTCCAGTGCCGTCCATGTTGCAGCAAATGTTGAGAATTCGTTCTTTCTTTTTTTTTTATAATTAGTTTTATTTTATTATATTATGTTAATCAGCATACAGTACATCCCCTGATTCTGATGTAAAGTTTGATGCTTCATTAGTTGTGTATAACACCCAGTGCACC
>NW_023187395.1:0-673 GCF_002007445.2 Ailuropoda melanoleuca | reverse complement strand
TGTCAGTAGAATTTTAACCCATGTACGTATATATGTACATAGGTACATATCATTTGGAGAGTGACCAGCACATCGCTTGGTATTTCCCAAACCAAAGCAGAGGAATGAGCGTAAGAGGTCGCTGGGTCCAAATCAATGACGTCGATAGTATTGCAGAAAGACATGNGAAAGACATGCCAGCGCAAGGAAGCTGAGCTTCGCAAATCCCAAGAGGATCCTGCAAAGAGGAATTCCACACTTTATCCAATCCTGCCTGAGTGACAGGACATGTGGAGACCAGGAGCAACAAGCTGTAGAGAAATGTTTCCTGCTGGGAGAACAAAGGCTTCCTCGGATCCCGGTCTACACCACGCTTTCTCAACCTTGGCGCTATTTTGGACCAGAAGACTCTTCATGGTGAGGGGCTGTCCCGTGCATTGCACGGCGTCCAGCAGCATCCCCAACCTCTACCTACAGATGCCAGTAGCACCTCCCCAGGTGTGGCAACCAAACTGTCTGCAGACCTTGGCCCTGGGGCTAAAATTGCCCCTGGTTGAAAATCACCAGCTTTGATGAAATATCACGTCCGTTCCAGTCAACTCAACAAATAGTTACCATCACCAGCTGTGTGTGAGGCCCTGTTCTAGGTGCGTGGGATACAGAAGTGAACAAAGCCAGCAAGGAGGCTTGCTTG
>NW_023187394.1:0-1072 GCF_002007445.2 Ailuropoda melanoleuca | reverse complement strand
GCTGAAGGAAATACTCTAGCACATCATTATGACAAATAAGCAGTCTTAACCAAGGTTATGATCTTAATTAAACCCTCATAGGATTTAACCATGTCATTATAAAATATCAATGATTACCCCTGGTTTTGAAAAGGAAGAATGGAAAAAAAATCTGGTTGTACCCTTCACTCTATTTCTGGAACTACCAAGGTGGCCACTTGGTGGTACCAGATTATTCCAAACAGGTATTAGCTGAATTTCTCTACGAAACTACTTACCATAGTACAAATTGGTTACCATCTTAAATCAGCATTTGTGGGGAAACTTTCAAAGAATGGCTGAGGTTATTTTGAGGTCATATGTCACCTGTCAAGAACATACTCCTGAAAAAACTATAAAGAGGCATAGCCAGAAGACAAAGCCTCAAGGACCCNGTATTAGCTGAATTTCTCTACGAAACTACTTACCATAGTACAAATTGGTTACCATCTTAAATCAGCATTTGTGGGGAAACTTTCAAAGAATGGCTGAGGTTATTTTGAGGTCATATGTCACCTGTCAAGAACATACTCCTGAAAAAACTATAAAGAGGCATAGCCAGAAGACAAAGCCTCAAGGACCCTTTTGAACACCTTCAGATGGATTTTATCCAATTTCTAGCCTCCATGGGATTTGAATATGTTTTAGTTATTGTATGTCTATTTTGGGGGCAGTTTGATGTGCTTACTTGTCAAAAACAGTAGTACAGTAGTGAAACACTTGCTTGATTCTCTGGTTCCAATCCGGCATACCAACTTTTATATCATGTTACTGAAGTGCATACTTCATGGGAACCATTCTAGAAAAACTGTAAAACATTACCTATTACTCAAGAGCTACATTGGTTTTACCATGTTTGATCTTCTGGAATGATCCAAAGAACAAATTATATTCTTATTTTAAAATTAGCAAAATTTTCAGAAACCCTGTAGCTCCTTTGGCCAAAGCTATTCTGGAATAGCCCTGATGGCCATTAAGTTTATTCCCTTTAAAACACATTAATTATTTCCCTATTAATTGGTAACTTGAAGTCCAATGAATTTAAGATTTTACT
>NW_023187393.1:319-1351 GCF_002007445.2 Ailuropoda melanoleuca | reverse complement strand
CACTGCTTGTATTGGCCTGGGAAGTATCCTATCAAACCTGCTGTGGCAATGGAACGAAAAGGCCAAAGGCATGTACGTCAGAAACAACACGTTGCAGAGCCAGTCTTAGCACTATCATCAGCTGTCGTGAATAGGGAACAATAAGGGAAAGTGGTCGCGGAAGCCTGACGAGCGTGCCAACTAGTGGTCTCTGACACCACACAATTCAGGGAAATATCAACGAACATGATCTCTCATGAGTAAGGGAGCATGAGTGAAAAAGTTCAGGATTTTCGAGGACTCAGCGCCCTTCTTCTTGGCAATCAAGCAGAGCGTCCAGGAAAACACCTCCAGCGAACATCAGCCTTTTCCCTGGCGACCCTGATTCCACACTGCTTGTATGGGCCTGGGAAGTATCCTATCAAACCTGCTGTGGCAATGGAACGAAAAGGCCAAAGGCAAGTCCGTCAGAAACAACACCGTGCAGAGCCAGTCTTAGCACTATCATCAGCCTTTGTGAATAGAGTTCCATGAGGGAAAGTGGTCGCGGAAGCCTGACGAGCGTGCCAACTAGTGGTCCCTGAGACACCACACAGTTGAGGGAAATATCAACGAACATGATCTCTCATGAGTAAGGGAGCATGAGTTAAAAAGTTCAGGATTATCGAGGACCAGCGCCCTTCCTCTTGGCAATCAAGCAGAGCGTCCAGGAAAACACCTCCAGCGAACATCAGCCTTTTCCCTGGGGACCCTGATTCCACACTGCTTGTATGGGCCTGGGAAGTATCCTATCACTCCTGCCGTGGCAATGGAACGAAAGGCCAAAGGCAAGTCCATCTGAAAACAACACCGTGCAGAGCCAGTCTTAGCACTATCATCAGCCTTTGTGAATAGAGTTCCATGAGGGAAAGTGGTCGCGGAAGCCTGACGAGCGTGCCAACTAGTGGTCCCTGAGACACCACACAATTCAGGGAAAGATCAGGAAACATGATCTCTCATGAGTAAGGGAGCATGAGTGAAAAAGTTCAGGATTTTCGAGGACTCAGCGCCCTT
>NW_023187393.1:0-211 GCF_002007445.2 Ailuropoda melanoleuca | reverse complement strand
GAAGTATCCTATCAAACCTGCTGTGGCAATGGAACGAAAAGGCCAAAGGCAAGTCCGTCAGAAACAACACGTTGCAGAGCCAGTCTTAGCACTATCATCAGCCGTCGTGAATAGGGAACAATGAGGGAAAGTGGTCCCGGAAGCCTGACGGGCGTGCCAACTAGTGGTCTCTGACACCACACAATTCAGGGAAATATCAACGAACATGATC
>NW_023187392.1:0-5679 GCF_002007445.2 Ailuropoda melanoleuca | reverse complement strand
TTATTTATTTGACAGAGACAGAGACAGCAGCGAGAGAGGGAACACAAGCAGGGGGAGTGGGAGAGGAAGAATCAGGCTCACATCAGAGGAGCCTGATGTGGGGCTCGATCCCACAACGCCGGGATCACGCCCTGAGCCAAAGGCAGGCGCCCAACCGCTGTGCCACCCAGGCGCCCCAGAATAATGTATTCTTTAGTGACTGATCTAACAGTGATGACAAAGGGCAGAGTGCATGGACATCGGCTGTGAAAACAGCAGTACTGTGTGACTTCCAGCGACCATCAGGGCTCTACCTCTCACGAGGTCTGTGACCTGGACGAGTGGTGTCATCTTCTAATTGGCCATTACAAGCCACTCATCCAGCCCAGAGGGGACCAAGCTCCCTCTCACCTCTGGCCCATGCACCTGGAGTGGCATCCTGGCCCCGCCCCCTGGTTCACTGTCACTCATCCTTCAGGCCACAGCTTGGACACCATCTCCCCTGGGAAGACGAACCCTCCAAGACAGAGCCAGTTGCCCCTCCTCTGTGCTCCAGAAACACACACCCAGGGCATGTCCTCTTGCAGCTCTTACCGGCTGCAGAATACATAAAAAAATAATCATCTAGCCCTGCTCAGCACCGGGCCCCGCTGTGGTGTGCATGAAACATGGCCTTGACCTTGTGGAACACCCAGCCCGGTCTGTTGTGATCACCTCCTCTCAGCTCTGCCTTCTCTCTAGACTGTATTTAGTGGCTGGGGGTATGAGGCTGGAGGTCTCCCTCCCAGCAATAGAGCACTGAGCCCAGCACAGAGCAGAAACGTAATTGTTGGGGGTGCCTGGCTGGCTCAGTTGGTAGAGCATGCAACTCTTGATCTCGGGGTTGTGAGTTCAAACCCCATGTTGAATGTGGCGATTACTTAGAAAAAAAATCTTTTAAAAAGCAGAAGAAAAGAAATATAATTGTTGAACGAAAGGACTTTGATTTGGACAATCTTCTGAGATGCTCGCCCTGTTAGAACATTCTAGCTGTAAACAATGTCAGAGATGACCTAAAAGAACGGACACCCAGAGAGGGAGAGTGACTTGGCCAAGGCAGGCAGAATTGGAAGCCAGTGGTGGATCGAGTGAAAGACACGTCTAATCAAAACCTTGGGGAGGAAGCTTATTTGGAATAAGGGTCTTTGCAGGTGTAATTAAGGATCTTGAGATGAGACCAGTCTGGATGAGAATGGACCCTAAGTCAAATGATAAGTGTCTTTATAAGAGACCGAGAAGGAGAAGACACACTCACACACACACACACCCACACACACACAGAAGGAGGCCACGTGGGGACAGAGGCAGTGATGGCGGTGACGTGTCCACAAGCAAAGTGTTGACAGGGCTGCCAGCCATCCCCAGAAGCCGGAAGATGTGCACGGAGCAGACTCACCCTCAGAGACTCCAGGAACTACCAACCTTGGTCACACCTTGCTTTCAGACGTTTAGCCTCCAGACCCTCAGAGGAGAGGCACCAGGTTTGTGTTCATTTGTCCCCCAGCCCCAGGACATGAACCACAAATCCGCCCCTCTTCCTGCCCACGCCCACTCCTACAGCACCTCGCCTGAGCCTTAGAGCAGCCGCAAGTTTGTCAGATCGCGAACGCGATTTATTTTCCTCTAAAGGGTAATGACTACAGAAGACACGCAAGTGTTTATAAACGTGTTAGAACCACATTATCAGCACATAAAATGCAGAGGCATAAACAGAGGAGCAAGGCTCCAGCCCACCAGGCAGTCATGGGCCCATTCTGCACCTGCCGTGAGGGGAACGTGTTACTGGTGGATTGAAAAAGGAACGAGGAATGCAGTTTGTCGAGATTCTACTGTGTGTCTGATGCAGGGATGGGCAAATTGTAAGTTCTCTTAATCAACCCACAAACCATGTGAAGGAGAGATTCTGATTCCCAAAGCCCAGCTCTGTGTCTGTCCCGAAAACATCTGCCGCGGAGTACCCTCGCTTTACGGACAAGGAACTCAAGGTTCGGAGCGGTTAGGCGGCTCAGCCGAGGCCTGCCGTCGAAGCCCCTCAGGCTCCCAGGTCAGACAGCAAGGGTCCGATCCGGGCTCTGCCACCTACCTGCAGAGCGGTGCTGGGCAAGTCCCCTCACTGCGGTGTCTCGGTCTCCCCATCTGTGTACGGGGACAATGGCCTCTGTCCACAACATTGTTTTAGGATTAAATGCACTGACAGGCGTTGAGACCCCCCACCACCACACTCTCTTACTGCACAGAGAAGGGGCTCAGTGGGTGGCGAGGAGATTGTTAGCCCTGGGTGGAGCCATGGTTGGAACTCTGATCCCCCCCCACCCCGAGGCAGAGCCGGCCCTTTCTGGCACAAATCAGACACACGCATCCAGCCCCAGACGCTCGAGCCGGGGCCGCATGGCCGGCTGCTGAAGCTCGGCTCTTCCTCGCTTGCTTCCAACCTGTTTCTTAGCTGCCTTGACAAGGAGCGAGCATCCGACCCTAATACACAGTTCTGCCCCAAGCTGACTCTTCCAGTCATTTCTGAGCTCCTCCACTTGCGCTTATGGTCCAGCAGGTGCAAGGGAAGTGTCGGTGGCCAGCAGGGACTTTGTAAGGTGCAGAGCCTTGGACGAGTACCAGTCAAAGAATCACAACACGGGCTCTAGTATTTTGGAGCACAGAGCTATGTATCCCTCCAAAAGTGACCGTTCCCTTTTGAGAAAGAGCTTCTTGCTTGCTGGGGGCCTGAGTAGAGGCTAATGTCTGAACATGGCACATCAGGTGACCCTGAGACCTGAGCGTCTCATCATGAACCGGGCGCTGCGGGCCCACTCAGCCCCAAGTCTGAGTGTGTGAGGCAGCAATTCGACATCAAAGCGAAATGGAAGAAGATGGACGGGGCTCCGGCTGGTCAGAAGGTGAGGGTAAGTAAGTTATGTGAGCGGGTCGCTCAGACCCCTCTGACATCGCCACCTGCCCCTCAGCCCCTGCCTCTGGCCTCGTGAGGAGACAGAGACACCTGCCAGAGTTTTCTGACCAGGTTGCTGAAGGAGGGCAAGCTCAAACCCGGCTTGTGGAGGAAGCCGCATGCTTCCATCGAACATTATGGCCACAGCAACACAGTCTCACTCGTAGGAGGACTTCTGAAGAAAGACAGTGGAGAAAAAGTCTTCCAGCTCAGCTGAGCTCTGGGTGCCACGTTTGGTCGCCTACATCATCTGGGCCTGAGGTGTGGATCGACACTAATCCCTGGGCACTTGCTCGTGGTTTGGCTAGAGGATCGGTGACTTAGAAGGAACGGGATGGAGGATTTGTGACAAGGAAGTCTGGGGACAAGGTATTTGGAGGGACTTCTCAGTGTCATCCCAGACTATGGAGGTATAAGGTCCCATTTCACTTAAAGGGCGCCCAGTGCAGAGAAGACTCTGAATGGTCATCTGGACATAACGATGGGCCTGGTGGATGTCAGCAGTCTCCCTCCACCCCAGGACTTTGTGTGGGATATTTGTGATGTCCCTGTGCTTGCTCAATGGGCTGATAGACAAAGTGATCACAGTGACAAGGAAGAAGGCTATGCATGGATTTAATTCAAAGGACGTCCTCTTACTGAGGAAGACCCGGCTAGCTCTACTACTGAGTACCTGGTCTGCCCACGGCAGAGGCCAACACGGAGCCCCTGACATGACACCATCACCCAGGCCAAATAGCTAAATGCCACGTGGCAGGTTAATTACGCCAGACTGCCTGCAAGATGGAGGGGCCGGGTTCACCCTTCCCGGAATGGACACATACTCAGGACATGAACTTGCTGTTGCCGTCCATAATGCTTCTGTGAGCACCACCATTCTTTCCCTCACAGAATGTCTTCATCGCCATTCTGGTTCTGCACGCCATTGCTTCTGATCAAGGAACTCGTGTCACAGCAAGGGAAGTACAACCATGGGCTCATGCACATGGAATTAGCTGGTGTTTCCATTCAGCCTACCGCCGAGAACCAGCCAGCACATGAGGAAGGTCAAAGAGTTTAGTGAAGACCCAGTTATGGTGGCAGTTGAAAGAAACATCTAGAAAGGATGGGGTTCTATATTGAAGAACACAGTATATGCTTTGAGTCAGAGACCATCATATGGTGGAATCTCGTGCCATAACCAGAACACATGTGTCCTGAATTCAGGAGGTGAAAGTGAGCGTAGTTCCTCTCACTTTTGCCCCTCATGACTCACTGTGTTAATTTGCTACAGCTGCCGTACACACTACCACATACTGGGAGGCTTGCACAGAGATTAGAGGCTGGAAGTCCAAGGTCAAGGTGCCAGCGGAGCTGCGTTTCCCCGATGCTTCTTTCCTTGACTTACAGATGACAACCTTCTCGCTAGGTCCTTACACGCATCCCTGGTGTCTCTTCCTCTTCTTATAAGGACACCACTGGTCTTGCTGGATTAGGGACTCACCCATATGACCTCATTTAACTTTTATTACCTCCTTCAAGGCCTTATCTCCGAAAACAGTCATAATGAGGGTTAGGGCTTCATCATATGAATTTGGAGGGAGCACAATTCAGTCTCTAACAACCACTCACAGAATATTTGCTTCCCCTTCTGACCTCTTGAGCTCTGCGGGTCTAGAGCTCAGAGTCCCCAAGAACGGCAGATGCTTTTCTAACCACCTTCCATTGCCTCGGAAGACGAGACCGCCACCTGCCTCTTTGGGGTTTCTTATGTCATGGACTCAACGGGAATAAAAAGGAGCTACCGCACTGATTAGAGTGATTGACCCCAGTTGCCAAGAGGAAATTAGTTGGACACCACACCATCTGGGATGAAGGGGGCTGTGTCTGGAGCCCAGGGCATTCTTCGGGGCACGTCAACTTCTTCTAAGTCCCAAAGCAAAGGTCCATGAAAAATATGGCAGCAAGACAAGCAGGACTGCTGAGGACACAGACCCTTCGGGAATGAGCATCTGGGTCACTCTGCGAGACAAAGAACCCCCAGTAACTGAGGTTCTGAGGGAGGGCAAAGAAAATACGGAGGGGGTGGTACAAGGGGAGTATCACAAATCTCCCCCGTGCTCCTGACCACCTACAGAAAGAGAGCGCTGTGAGCAGTTTTGCAGACTTTCTCTTTGTACCCGTTATGTCTGCATATTTATTGTATATGTTGCATATTATGGCATATGTCTGTATACATTGTATATTACTGCATACATCTGTACCCATTGTATGTTATCGCATATATTTGTGTCAGTGAACGATAACCTTCTCTCTCATTTACCCTCTTATTTTATACACAACTGTTGGGGGTTAACCTTACAATGTAGCCTCCTGGGAACCGAGTACTGTGGCTAAATTTAAGGAGCAATGAACATAGTCAGCAATGGAAACAGTGAGTGTCAGGTCTTTGTTGCCTCCTCATTTGGGGGAAAGAGTGAAAACCCCCTTCCTGGTACGAAGGATGGTGGCACCCTGTTAGAAGGACATACAGAGCAGTCTCCCTTTTGTGGGGAAGTTCAAGTACGTGTCAATGGATGAATACGTAGATTTGAGTGGAAGGAGGGGTAGACAGTGCCGGGGACCCAACCTTCCTTGCTCTTTGCTTTTTTTTTTTTTTTTATGATTTTATTTATTTATTTATTTGACAGAGAGAGAGAGAGAGACAGCCAGGGAGAGAGGGAACACAAGCAGGGGGAGTG
>NW_023187391.1:0-2288 GCF_002007445.2 Ailuropoda melanoleuca | reverse complement strand
TATGTTAATTCTTCCAATCCATGAGCATGGAATATTTTTCCATCTTTTTTGTGTCTTCTTCAATGTCTTTCTACNGTCTTCCTCAATATCTTTCAAAAGTGATCTATAGTTTCTAGCATATAGGTCCTTTACGTCTCTGGTTAAGTTAATTCCAAGGTAACGCATGGTTTTTGGTGTTATTGTAAATGGGATGGATTCCCTAATTTCTCTTTCTTCAGTCTCGTTATTCGTGTATAGAAATGCAACTGATTTCTGGGCATTGATTTTGTATCCTGCCACCTTACTGAATTGTTCTATAACTTCTAATAGTTTGGGAGTGGATTCCTTTGGGTTTTCCATATAGAGTATCATGTCATCTGCAAAGAGAGACAGTTTGACTTCTTCTTTGCCGATTTGGATACCTTTGATCCCTTTTTGTCTTCTGATTGCTGTTGCAAGGACTTCTAGTACTATGTTGAATAATAGTGGCGAGAGTGGGCATCCTTGTCGTGTTCCTGATCTTAAGGGAAAGGCTTCCAGCTTTTCCCCATTGAGAATAATGCTTGCAGTAGGCTTTTCATAGATGGCTTTTATGAGATTGAGAAATGTACCCTCTATTCCTACACTCTGAAGGGTTTTAAACAGGAAAGGATGCTGTATTTTGTCAAATGCTTTTTCTGCATCAATTGAGAGGATCAATGGTTCCTCTTGTTGATATGATGTACNTTTGCGAGTGTTGAACCACGCTTGCATCCCAGGGATGAATCCCACTTGGTCATGATGGATAATCCTTTTAATGTACTGTTGCAATCNTGATATGATGTATCACATTGATTGATTTGCGAGTGTTGAACCATGCTTGCATCCCAGGTATGAATCCCACTTGGTCATGATGGATAATCCTTTTAATGTACTGTTGGATTCTATTACCAAGGATCTTGTTGAGGATTTTGGCGTCCATATTCATTAGTGAAATAGGTCTGTAATTCTCCTTTTTGATGGGGTCTTTGCCTGGTTGGGTATCAAGGTAATATTGGCCTCATAGAATGAGTTTGGTAGCTTGGANTTCTGTTTCTATTTTTTGAAACAGCTTTAGGAGAATAGGTATTATTTCTTTGAATGTTTGGTAGAATTCCCCAGGAAAACGATCCGGGCCTCCTGGAGTTTTATTATTTGGAAGGTTGTTTATCACTGACTCAATTTCTTCATAGTTAATTGGCCTATTTAAGAAATCTATTTCTTCCTGTTTCAGTCTTGGTAGTTTATAGGTTTCCAGGAAGGCCTCCATCTCTTCCAGATTGTTTAGTTTTTTGGCATATAGCTGTTGATAAAAGTTTCTAATAATCCTTCCAATTTCATTGGTGTTGGTTGTGACCTCTCCTTTTTCATTCATAATTTTATTAATTTGGGTCCTGTCTCTATTCTTTTGGGTAAGTCTTGCCAGCGGTCTGTCAATTTTATTGATTCTCTAAAAGAACCAGCTTCTAGTTCTGTTGATCTGCTCTACTGTGCTCCTGGTTNCTGGTCTCTAATTCATTGATTTCTGCTCTAATCTTGGTCAACTCCTTCCTTGTCAGTGGGTTAGGCCTGTCCCTCTGTTGCTGTTCCAGTTTCTTGAGGTGAGAATATAGAAACTGCATTTTAGATTTTTCTATTCTTTTGAGTGAGGCTTGGATGGCTATGTATTTCCCCCTTAGGACTGCCTTTGCAGTATCCCATAGGTTTTGGACCGTTGTGTATTCATTCTCGTTGGTCTCCATAAATTGTTTAATTTGTTTTTTGATTTCCTGGTTTATCGAGTCATTCTTGAGCAGGATGGTTCTTAGCCTCCAAGTGTTTGAGTTTCTTCCAAATTTTTCCTTGTGGTTGAGTTCCAATTTCAGGGCATTGTGGTCTGAGACTATGCAGGGAATAATTTCAGTTTTTTGGTATCGGTTGAGACCTGTTTTGTGAAACAGAACATGGTCTATTCTTGAGAATGTTCCATGGGCATTAGAATAGAATGAGTATTCTTTGGTTCTAGGGTGTAGTGTTCTATATATATCTATGAGGTCCAACCCGTCAAGTATGGCATTCAAAGCTCTTGTTTCTTTTCTGATTTCTTGCTCAGGTGATCTGTCTATTGCTGATAGTGGAGTGTTGAGGTCTCCTACTAGTAGTGTATTTTTATCTATATGTAAGAGTTGGCTTGTATATCTTGCTGCTCCCCTGGTGGGGGCATATATATTTATAATTGTAATCTCCACTTGTTGGATACATCCTTTAAGAATAATATAGTGCCCTTCTGTGTCTCTAACTATAGTCTTTAG
>NW_023187390.1:0-1087 GCF_002007445.2 Ailuropoda melanoleuca | reverse complement strand
CCTTTCTGCAGTTCTTACGCTGTCATGGTAAGATGTCTCTGCCAGCCTGCTGATACAGGGGATGGGGGACAAATGGAGCAGACTTGCAATCTCTAGCTTGAAGTCAAGCCCAGATGAACCCGCCCTAANTCAAGCCCAGATGAACCCGCCCTAGATAAATTTACCTACAAATACACAGATGAAAATGAATGATTCCCATTTAAAAATACAGCAATTTGAGGTAGTTTATTTTACATTATTATTTTGGTAATACTTGACTAATAACTACTTACAGAGTGGAAACTGAAATTGGATTAAAGATACAAAGGGGGTTTTATTTCAGGTTTCATTCTTTTGTAAGAAACTATTCATTTTTGTATTTATATATGCATTCACATGTTAGGGATAAATATCAGCTTTAGTCTACAGTTTGGGTTCAGTTAGTATTTAAAAGGCTGTATTTCATGGCTATTCTAGTGTCATATCTGGCAGTGCTTATCTTGCATATTATTGACTAACAGTTGTGAATTCTTATAGCTTATCTTTATTTCTAATTAGAATGAAACATCAATACCATAAACATAGCTTGCTTATAAAATTATTGCTAGTACCTATATATTCAATTTCAGATATTGGTAAAGGAATTTGAGTTATAAAAATGTTAAAGTCCATGGAACACATATGATTAAGTCTAGAGTATGTTAGGGATTGCAAGAATTTAATATTTTGTTGACCCTTTTTTGTGATTGAAACATAGCCAAATGTTTCAGAATTATTGAATGCAAAAAGAGGAAGAGCCATTTTCATTATGTTTCTTCAGCCAAAGATAAGACACTGGTGAAAAGTGATATTAAAACTGCACTGTCACATAATTACAATTTTTTTCTTGCAATAAGAACTTTTAATATCCACTCCCTTAGCAATTATATCTCAATAAAATTGGAAAACAAAAGCTGCCTTGTCACAAAATACATGATGTTGAGATGAAATGAAAAAACAATTAATTATTGCGTCTGATGTGACACATTATGAAGTACATTTTTTTTAAAGATTTTATTTATTTATTCGACAGAGATAGAGACAGCCAGGGAGAGAGGGAACACAAGCA
>NW_023187388.1:0-632 GCF_002007445.2 Ailuropoda melanoleuca | reverse complement strand
GAGGGAGAAGCAGGCTCCCCATTGAGGAAGGTGCCCATTGTGGGAATTGATCCTAGGTCCCTGGAATCATGTCCTGAGCAAAAGGCAGACAATTAACCAACTGGGCCACCCCAGGCATCCCANCATCCCAAGTTTTGACATTTTAATTATCGTGTGTCTTAGTGTGGGTCTCTAGGTTCATCTTCTTTGGAAGTCTCTGTGCTTCCTGGATATGGGTGTTGGTTTTACTAATCCAGGTTAGGGAAGTTTTCAGCTATTACTTCTTCAAATAAGTTTTCTGCCTCTCTCTCTGTCTCCTTCTGGGAGCCCTATAATGCAAATATTATTTCTTTTGATGTTGTTCCATTGGCCCCTTAAGCTATGTTCATTTTTTAAAAATTCTTTTTTCTCTTTGTTGCTCTGTTTGGTTTGTTCCACAATGTTGTTTTTCAGGTTACTTATTCTTTCCTCTGCGTCATCTAGTCTGCTAGCAAACCCCTCTAGTGCATTTTTTAGTTCAGTTTTGTATTGTTCAGTCTCTGATTTTTTTTTTTTAGTACTTTCTTATGTCTTCTATTTCTCTGTTGAAGTTTCTGATGTGTACATCCATTTTTTCTCCAAATTCAGTGAGCATTTTTAAGACTATTACTTTG
>NW_023187387.1:0-1106 GCF_002007445.2 Ailuropoda melanoleuca | reverse complement strand
AGACACGATAGCAGGCACTTGGAGACACAGTTGCATCGGCGTTTTCCTTGGCACGCAAAGACTTGCTTCTGACTGCCTTCTGTCCTGAATGAACTTCACCGGTGTTTGCTTGTTTGTTTGTTTTTTTAAAGATTTCATTTTTATTTATTTGANAGATACATAAGTATTGATTTCTGATGAAAAGACTATGAACAGTAGGAATATGAACTTACCCTGTGACAGACACGATAGCAGGCACTTGGAGACACAGTTGCATCGGCGTTTTCCTTGGCACGCAAAGACTTGCTTCTGACTGCCTTCTGTCCTGAATGAACTTCACCGGTGTTTGCTTGTTTGTTTGTTTTTTTAAAGATTTCATTTTTATTTATTTGAAGAGATAGAGACAGCCAGGGAGAGAGGGAACACAAGCAGGGGGAATGGGAGAGGAAGAAGCAGGCTCATAGCGGAGGAGCCTGATGTGGGGCTCGATCCCATAACGCCGGGATCACGCCCTGAGCCGAAGGCAGACGCTTAAACCGCTGTGCCACCCAGGCGCCCCTGAACGTCACCGTTTTATGCTGCCCTGGACAAAAGGGACCGTGGCAGCCAATGTCCTGCATGTGCTTTTGGTCTTTTTCTTATGATTTCGACCAATACAGAAATTTTTTTTCCCTATGATGTGAGATGGCCTGAGTGCTTTCCTAACGTGCCAAGAAATCTCCATCCCTGAGCTTACCCCATCGACCTGTAATCATTTTCGGATGCTCAGTAGGCCATGAGATTCTCCAAGGAGGGGACCATGACTTAAAATAGCCCATCACTTTCATGCCTGCGTCTTGTCACCACTCAGTAAATATTAATTGCGATCGTCACGATTACTAGTACCATTTTTGTTGGTTTCCACCATAGCATGCTACGTGCTATAATCAAGATCACCAAACAAACACTTTTGGCATTTCAAGAGTAGAATTATTTACAAGCAAACGCTCGTTTGAGCTTGCTTTAAAACAAAAGAAAGGGGGTAAGTTTCTTCTGTGCATGTCTGTCTCCGAGGCAAAAAATATCGAAGCTCAAAATTCTACTAAGAAGTGGTTGCAGACAAAAGACCTTGATACGAGTCCAGTTTG
>NW_023187386.1:0-1755 GCF_002007445.2 Ailuropoda melanoleuca | reverse complement strand
AGGGTGCAGTGATATATTATAAGGTATTCCATGACGAAGGGCTCCGAGGCCAAACATGTTTGGGACATGCTGTGTGAAATAAAGTTGAACCATTTTTCTCTACCGCAGAGTAGAGTATTTATAATGCAAATATGTGCAGTGATTCTCCAAAAGATACAATGCTGNTGATCTAGCCACTCTGACTCTTCTCTACCCCCAGGCAAGTTTCCTTCCTATCCCAGAAGGGGAGGAAATATTTTTCCCACCTCTTTTCGATGTTTTAACTCCAGTGTCTTCTTATCCTGTTGACAACAGGAACACAACTTCTCATCCTGTAAGACTCACAGGAACCTGGTCCATGTTTCTCTGGTGGGCAAACATAAACCTTTTTCCTATTTGTTTATTCATTAAGCAAATATTTATAGAGTGACTGAGTCAGGCATCTGTGGAGACAGAGAGAAGTATATTTTGGAGGTGGATAGCACTTGGTAAAGTCAAGAATGAATTCTACGTTACTGGTTTTGGCAGCTGGTGTGGAAAGCAGTGCTGTTTACTAAGATGGGGAAGATTAGTTTGGGAGGTAAAGAAGGGCGGGGACTGAGATTCCTTTGACACACATTAAATTTGAGATGTCTAAGGACTATCTACATGGAAATCTTAGAAAGGCAGTTGGAAATACAAGTCTGGGGGTTGACAGATGTCTGGGCTGGTGATTTAGAATCCATTAGTGTGAAGATGTTCTTTAAATCCAGGGCAATAGATGACATGATCAAGGGAGAAATGGGACAGGACAAGGAAAGAACAGGCCCTAAGAACCTTAGGTAACTCTAATATTTGGAGGTAGGGCAGAGGAGGTTAGACTAGTCAAGGAGACAAAGGAGGAACAGCCAGCCTGCCAGAGGAAAACCAGGAGTAATTCATGTCCCAGAACCCAAAAAGAAGGGAGAGCTTGAGTGAACCAAATGTTACCGTGAATTTAAAATAAAAACAGACCATTAGTCACCCTCACAAGAATGGTCAGTGGAGAGTGCTGGAAAGAGAATCTACAAGGAAGTCAACCCAAGAGGAAATGGTGAGAGAAGAAGCAGAGACATCAAGTGTAGCCAATTATTTTGAAGAAACTTTCCAGAAAAAGGAGCAGAAAAATAAAGCAGTAGGAGAAAGGGTATAGAATATGAAGTCTAGAAGATGGAAAATACTAGAGCATGTTTATGGGAATGATCCAACAGAGAAGAAAACATTGGTTAAGCATAAAAAGAAGGGGGAAACCAGAAGGTAGAAGACTTTGAGTGGATGAGAATAAAAGAAATCCAGAACACAAAGGGAGGAACTGGCCTTTGACAGGTGGAGGGATACATCCTCCATTTTAGCAGAAGAAACAGGGGCAAGTGCAGGTCTTTGGGGGGAGGTGTAGAAAGATAAATACGTTTCCACTGATGGTATTTAGTTTTACTAATGAAGTCTGAAGTGAGGTCATCTGCCTAGCAGGAAGGAAGGCCAGAGATAAAGGTAGCCTGAGGAATGAGGAAGTCATCTTTAGGAGCGGGGAACTAGAAAAACTCAGTAAGATGGTTGAGCGGTACCAGGTGCCCACTTGCACTTAGAGATGAAATTAAAGTGCATCCCCCCAGTCATCTCAGTTGTGTGATTTTCTCTAGCAGCAGTCAGCTCCTCTAGTCCTAGCACAGTTAGGTTCACCGTCGCGCAGAAGGTTGGGGATATTTGCAAGGGGGTGGGTATATTGATAGACCACGGAGTCTAAACTGTATAGCACCT
>NW_023187385.1:0-589 GCF_002007445.2 Ailuropoda melanoleuca | reverse complement strand
TGATGTCCCAGCTCTGCCATTGACTGGTTTATGATCTTGGCAGGTTAGTCTGTCTGTGTCTCAGCTCTTACATTCTGTAAACTGGTGACCACTGTGGCTACCCTGTTTTGTTACCCTTGGCACGTAGTAAGAGTTACTAAATGTTCGATCTCATTATTAAAATCACCGCCATCTGTGGGACCTGGGGCACGNAATCACTGCCATCTGTGGGACCTGGGGCACACTATTTGTCAGCTCTGTGTGTTTCTTCCCATGCAAATAGGGGTCATAATACCTACTACCAAGTGTTTTTGTAGGATCCAATGAGAAAACATGTATAAAGGGCAAGTATAACACAGATGATATTCCTAGCAACCTCATGAAGGTGTTACAGGTAAGGAAACTGAGGCTTGCGGAGGTTAGGTAACTCAGCCAAAGATACACCACTATCTGGGATTTGAGCCAAGGCTGTTCTAGACCCACTGTGCCCAACCACCATAACCCCTGGCTGCTTTTCCCTAGGAAGCAGCTAGAACAATACTTGGTAGCTTGTGAGTATCCCCAGCTGGCAAAGAGACAGTTCTGACCCTTAGCTGTGCTCTCCACCAGG
>NW_023187384.1:0-516 GCF_002007445.2 Ailuropoda melanoleuca | reverse complement strand
GCCTACAGCTGAAATAGCCAAACTAGGTAACAGAATATGTGTGTGGTCTGTTTCATGGGAAGGTTGTGTTACTGTGAGTTTCCCAAAAGTTTATACCGTATCATTCCTGCTTTCATAGCCAACATCATCTGTTACACAGATACCTTGTTCCTTGCTTAATTGCACAAACATTCATTTGGAGGCTTTTGGTTCAGGGCTCATGGGTGTTTTTGGGGGTACAGAGATGAATAGAACATATCACTGACCTCAAGGAGCCTAAATGTAATTGAGGGTAATAGACTGGTAACACAGTAATGGAAATCGTATGAGAAACCTTTAGGCCCTGCACAAAGACAGCANCAAAGACAGCAAGTTCATTTGTTTTACAACAAACCAGCATAAAGCTAATCTGTGACAGCGGGTCTAAGCTTTTGCCTATGTAGAACCCAGTCCATATGTACGAGAAAGGCATCATTCTGGCCTCTCTCAACACCACGCTCCAGGGACCTGGGTCCATGAAACTCAGCCCTCTGGCAA
>NW_023187383.1:307-574 GCF_002007445.2 Ailuropoda melanoleuca | reverse complement strand
CATGCCAATGGACCTCAAAAGAAAGCTGGGGTAGCAATTCTCATATCAGACAGATTGGATTTTAAACTAAATATTATAGTTAGAGACACAGAAGGGCACTATATTATTCTTAAAGGATGTATCCAACAGGTGGTGATGACAATTATAAATAAATATGCACCCAACAAGGGAGCAGCAAGATACACAAGCCAACTCTTAACCAGAATAAAGAGACATATAGATAAAAATACATTAATAGTAGGGGACCTCAACACTCCACTATCAGCA
>NW_023187383.1:0-201 GCF_002007445.2 Ailuropoda melanoleuca | reverse complement strand
ATATAGAACACTACACCCCAGAACCAAAGAATACTCATTCTATTCTAATGCCCATGGAACACTCTCAAGAATAGACCATGTTCTGGGTCACAAAAGAGGTCTCAGCCGATACCGAAAGACTGAGATTATTCCCTGCATATTCTCAGACCACAGTGCTCTGAAATTGGAACTCAACCACAAGGAAAAATTTGGAAGAAACTC
>NW_023187382.1:8326-9299 GCF_002007445.2 Ailuropoda melanoleuca | reverse complement strand
TCACTCAGTCTGTGGTATTTTGTTATGGTAGCACTAGCAGAGTAATACAGTATCCATCATAATAAATGCTTCCTATAAAATTGTTATTTGACAAATATTTGATAATTGCACATTAAAATCATAATGGGGATAATAAATTAAATACATCTTTACCACAAATATGTGAGTTTAGAATAATCTTATCTTCATAATGTACAGAGTACAGGATAGTACTCTGAAGCCAGTCCTAGACTCAAAAATACTGTGCTGTAAATGTTGGTTATATTTTCACTGGCGGGAATAAGCATATTTGTCATCTCTAACCAATTTTAAAGACAATATGTTTTCAATAGTCTCAATTCTAACATGAAAAGTATCTGTCCTTAAAGATGTCGATTTTCCACTGACTCCTGTGTTCAACAAAGACCAACAACAAGCCCAGAACCCAAAATAGTCAAAGTACTTTGCAGGTAAACGGCTGATAAAAGACTCTGGTGTGTTAATCTTCTGTAATTAAAAGAGATTTGAGGGCAACTTGTTTACTACAGGTGATAGCCTAGAACAATGATAGCCACCTTTATCCTACAAATTTTGATGAAAATGAACATAATCTTAAAGGATTTCATTTGGCTTTCATGATAACACGAATAATGTGATAATATGCAATTTGAAAGTTTAAATTCCATTAAAATCACACTTAATAGGAAAATGGATTTAACATGATGAAGATGCTAAGGGCTTTTTCCCAGGTCCTGGTCTCTCTTTAACTCTCTCCAGGACTGTCATATCTAATCCATGAATCAGATATTATTATCTCTGGTTATATTTCTATTCTAACTCTAGACTTACATACTGAACTTTCTGAGTAACATTTCTGCTTTGAAGGCAGAGGCAATGCGAACAATACTTCCCAAGTTGAACTCCTGATTTTATCCAACATCACCAATAGCTATTTATTAAACTTCACCTTGTCTATTTTCCAATTTTAGAAAGT
>NW_023187382.1:0-1664 GCF_002007445.2 Ailuropoda melanoleuca | reverse complement strand
CCTAGGTGGCTTAGGTGATTAAGCATCTGTCTTTAGCTCAGGTCATGATCCCAGCTGGGATCAAGCCAGGCATCAGGCTCCCTGCTCAGCGGGGAGCCTGCTTCTCCCTCTCTCTCTGCTGCTCCCCTTTTGTGCCCTCTCTCTCTATCGCCCTCTTTCAAATAAATAAACAAAAAATTTATTTAATCTCAAATAAAATCTTTAAAATTAAAAAAAGATGCTTGATTTTTTTTTTGAGAAATGGTTACAATGGTTACAATGTTTTGGTTCATGCCACTTTTATCTGAATAAAATTCATACAAGCCAAATTTTCATTTATACCTTAATTTGATGAAATCTCAGAAAATCTGTTCTGCTGAAGCCATATTTTTGCTACCTTCAAAAATGTTTTTAAAATTAGTTTTTACTTTGTTGTCAATGTTGGACTTTTCTTTTAAGGTTTTACTCATTTATTTGAGAGAAAGAGAGGGAGCACAAGTGGCAGAGGGAGAAGTAGACTCCCCGTTGGGCAGGGACCCCAATGTGGGGCTCGATCCTGGGACTCTTGGATCAAACCTGAGCCAAAGGCAGACGCTTAACCGACTGAGCCACCCAGGCACCCCAATGTTGGACATTTTTAAGCTTCTCATATAACTCAATCAAGCTTACCTGCTGTGCCATAGATTATTGGATCAGAAAAGACTACCTCTATTCTCTTTTGGTCATTAGAGGATAGGAAATACATGGTATGCTTATAAAAGAAACTACACAGACCAAGTTGCCTAGGTGACTCATTTACATATGGCCAAAATACAAAGAAGCAGCTGCCCTGATATTTTTTAAGGTTGCCAATATTGTTTGAAGTGCCAATTAAATCTAAAGTTTCTGGATATTTTGTCACCAAACATTGATGCTTCTATGTTTAAAATCATAAAGTAGTTTTTACATGGGTAAGGATTTATGAGCATGAATAGAGCAGAATGAGGTTTGTTGGGGTTAATGTAGAGCATGAAATCAGCCATAATATCTGGCTTGCTAAAATGTAACACAGAGGCCGCAAAGGGCAGGGAACATATCGGAGAAGGGCGAAGGCCTTTGGAATGCTGAGGCCTACGTGACCATTCTGCCCTCTGCCGTTGGAACGCCGCGGGGAGTTGCCTTCCCGAAACTTTCCTAGCCCAGCTGCCGTGTGATCTAAGAGATGTAGGCATTGTCCCTTAGGCTATGTTTAATAGAACACGCTCAAATTAGCATATCGTATCCTTCCTGTAAACAGATCCTCCCAGCTTCAGTACGACCCCCTAACATCCTGTGCTTGAGGAACAGTGATAAGGATTTGTGATTATCTTGAAGGACCAATAAATGCCAGACCAAAGAAGAGTAAAGGGTCTTGTTTCCAAACGTTGTCCCCCTTGCCCGTCTCCTCTGTTTCTTGGCAGTTTGGAGTAATCTTTCATCCGTTGGTACAGCAACTGCTGGCCATTCCCAGCAGAGGTTAACTAGTAGAGAGCTGTAGCTCACAAATAGGGATTTACTCTACGGGAATATTTAAAGATATTTAAAATGCAAATAGTCCTTGAAATGCACTTCCAATTTAAAGAAAGAACAAATGAGGAAAATTGTACCCTAGGGGCCAGGGATGGCATACATATGCTTATGAATAGTGCTTTTCTCAATTTCATAAA
>NW_023187381.1:0-4016 GCF_002007445.2 Ailuropoda melanoleuca | reverse complement strand
TAACTTTTATTAGAGAATTTTTTTTTAATTAAAGGAGTTTTTTTTTTCTTTTTGAAAAACAAATCCCAGCCGTGTTTTGATAAGATAGAATTAAAAATGGCACTGGGGAAATGCCACGGAAAGCTTTGATTTTTCTCCTTATGGCATCTGAACTGATTTAAATAATAATTATATATTTCATCTCGGTGCAGCCTCCCCTCCTCCCCTCCTCCCTTCCTGGCCTCCCAACACACCACAGTGTACCCGCAGCTCTGAACATGTGCTGTTCCTAAAACCCCCGTCTCTCAGCTCCTAGAGGCACAGGGACAGCTCAGTAAGAGAGCTCAAAGATTTCTGACCCAACTGCTTTAGATTTAGGGCAAATCTCAAATTCATGTGCTACCAATTCACAGGTGTGTCGCTTCGGGTAATTTACTGCAGTCCCCTTAGCCTTCAGTGACTTACGTAAAATGGAAATTAATGATGGTGTTTATATTCATCAGGATTCTTTTGAGTTGTCAGAGACAGAAATCCCAACCTAAATATCATTATACTCTTATTCTCAGGCATAAAGGGAATATATTGCCTCAGGTAACTAGCAGCCTAGCTTCAGGTGTGGCTGCATCCAGGAGCTCGACAATGTTACTGATCACTCACTCTCTCTCTTCCTTCAGTTTTTTGAATCTCCTTTGTGTGGGCTTCTTACTCAGACTAGCTCTGGCTGTCTTCTTCTGGACACAAATGCCCATCAGTATCTCCATGTTTCCTTTTAAAAATTTTTATTTCTTTTTTAAGATTTTATCTATTTGACAGAGAGCGTGCACAAGCAGGGGGAGGGGCAGGCAGAGAGAGGGGGAGAAGCAGGCTCCCCGCTGAGCAGAGAGCCCCACGACGTGGGGCTCGATCTCAGGACTCCAGGATCATGACCTANGACCTGAGCCGGAGGCAGACGCTTAACCGACTTGAGCCACCCAGGCGCCCCAGTAGCTCCATGTTTCCACTGTGCTAGCTGCGAGCCCAGTTCCAGCAAGTGCTGGAAGGGAGCCTTGGGGCCTCCTGGAACCAGTCATCATGGCCCCTCTCTGAGTCACATGACCCCTGGAGCCCCGTGGCGGGTGACCACTCTTTGCTGCTTCCTGAGCCACGAAGGCCCGTAGTGGGAGAGGGATGGGTCCTCAAAGGAAAATCAGGACCCAGTTAACTGAAGAAGGGGAAGTGCCTGCTGGTCAGACTAAAATGACCTCTTGGCGGACTGTCTAGTCCTCACCAGCGCTGCGAGGCTGAAATGAGCTCAAGCGTGCGAGGCGCTCGGTGCTAACTCTTCTCAGCACTGCTGTGGTGATGATTGTTACCAGCGTGGGGATGACAGAGGCCAGGCAGGGGCTCTGCAAGCAGTTAGGGCAACGGGAGACACCCCTGACCGGAAGGCTCAGCCTGGACATGCTGGTGACCGCCGTGAGCCTTGGACCTGCCACTTCCCTTCCAGCTTTGGTTGCTGAAAGCCACTGTCCCCTACAAGCCCCACCTCACGTGTCACTTCACCCGCTAAAAGCTGTGATGGCTCAAAGGAGGAAGGGAGGGGTTGTATATCCAGGCCCCTCCAGGGGCAGGTGGGTCTCCTGGGAGGGAGACCGAGCACAGGGACCGCAGTGAACCAGAGACCAGGTGCCTTGCCTACGGGGGCTTGTCTCGTCCTGCCCACTGTCACCAGAGAGTGCTGAGCCCTGGGCGGCCACGTCTCTCGATTATTTCTTCCAAGAGGATTCCAAGGTTCGATGCAAAATTCACCCGATTGTAAATGTTGGCTACCGATTCAGGTGATTTTAAAGCACAGGACAGACCAACCAAGCTTGTCTGTGGGTTCATTCAGACCAATGTTATAAAGTCGGGTGTCACCAGGGCGGGGGACACGGAGCCTGTTCTGTCCATACTGTAGAGAGCTTGTGTTGGGGATGACCTCAGAAGACACATGGGCCCATTGTTCTAGAAACCTGGGTCATGTGCAGTGTGCTTTCGGCTTCCCCTCGGATGGCCACGGGGGGATGTTTTCACTCAGAGCTGTACCATTTGTAACAGGCTCCGTGGACTGGAGGGAATTCGGGGAGAAGGACCGCTTAGGAGGNGAGAAGGACCGCTTAGAAGGAGTTCATTTTGCTGCCTGAGATTATTAATGTTCTCTCTGATTTCCTGCTTCACACTCTTGGTTTCCTGGTATAAAACTTTCTCTGCGGAGACTGAGAATTCAGTGGCCGTTCCTCCAGGTGTGGGAGGATTCAGTCCTGGCTCCCACCCTCTGCTGTGTGACCGAGGGCAAGTTACTGTACCTCTCTGAGTCTCAGTGTTTTCATCTGCAACATGGGGGTCCTCGGAGCTCCTGCCTCCTAGGGAGGTGTCAGGCACACGGTACTCAGCAAAGCTTAGCTTCTCCTGTACAGCTGCAGCCCCAGCAACCTGGGGAGATGGCCATGGTCCTTATAGGTATGGAGCGCCCACTCTGTGCCAGGACCCCTTAGCCGTGGAGTCTAGACCCAGCTCTCTGGGCTTTTCCCCCCAGATCCTTTTTTTTCTTTTTCTTTTTAAGTGAAGGAGAGGGAGAATCTTTTTTTTTAAATTTTATTTATTTTTTTTAAAGATTTTATTTATTTTAGAGAGTATGTGTGAGTTGGGGAGGGACAGAGGGAGAGGGAGAGAATCTCAAGCAGACTCTGTGCTGAGCACCTAGCCCCATGCAGGGGTTGATCTCAGGACTGTGAGATCATGCCCGGAGCTGAAACCAAGAGTTGGACACTTAACCAACTGAGCCATCCGGGTGCCACAGTGAGAGAGAACCGTAAGCAGGCTCATGCCCAGCACAGAGCCCTATGCGGGGCTTGATCTCACAACCCTGAGATCATGACCTGAGCCAAAATCAAGAGTGGGATACTTAAGTGACTGAGCTGCCCTGGCACCCCTCCCTAGCTCCTTAAACTCACCTTGTTCCCTCTTACCTCTGGACCTTTGCATACGCTGTGCCATCTGCCCAGCATGCTTTTCCCTCTCCATCTCTACCCTTCTTCACCTGGTGAATTGCAGCTCCTTCTTTGGATCTTGGCTGAAGCACTATGGCGAATTCCTCCGGGGCTCCCTTAGACCAGGTCAGATCTCCCCCCCGCCCCCCCGGGAGCGCTCCAACCTCCAGATCATTTCCTCTGGGTTTGCACTACAGCGCTGTGTGATGATTTAACTCCCCCGTGTCGCCTCTCCTGGGCTGTCTGCTCCGGGTGGGGGTGGCAGTCAGGAAGCCACTGAGCTCCCTTCCTGTGCTCACACTCCAAGCCTGCGACATGATGCAGCAAAAGGTTGTGGTTATTAACTGAAATGTCAAAAGGAGGGCTGGGGGTCCTCATACGCAGCTGGCGGAGCGTGAATTAGCACAACCGCTTCGGAAAACCACCTGGCAATATTTACTGCCGTGGCGTGAGACCGCCTCGAATCTGCTCTTCCTCTTCGAGGTACAGACTCAACAACAATGAGGATTTACGTGTGTGTTCTCTACTTGTGCAACTGTTATGACTAATATACAGCTATATGTATGTAATGACACGTGTATGTTTATACAATAATGTAGTAGTGAGAAAACCAAAAACGACCCGGATGTCCCTTCTGGCCGAATAGACGAGTAAAAGGAAGTTGCATCACACCGTGAAGCACTACACAGCGGAAAAGGAACAAGCTAGAGCTGCATGCCGCAGCAGGGGGGATCACGCACCAAATAACGCCAAGAAAACAAGGCAGAGATACAAGATCATACAGTTGGCAGTTCTCATTATAAGAAGCTTGAAATGGAAGCTAAATATGAGTGTGGAGGGATACCTCCTCCCTTCGGTCAAAACATAAAGAAAAACCAGGGAAAACATGGCCTCAGGAGCCAAGGCGGTGGTTCCCTCGGGTGGGGAGGGAGCACGGAAGGGGCTTCTGGGGTGTGCGCCATGTTCTGTGTCTTGCCCTGGAAGGGGCGTGTGTGTTCATCGTGCAATAATTCACCAAATTGTTCGTCT